>NC_087357.1:55092372-55395403 GCF_030014295.1 Loxodonta africana | reverse complement strand
TAAGTGTTACTGGTGTTAGTTGCTGTCAAGTTGGCTCTGACTCGTGGCAACCTCATGTTCAACAGAATGAAGCGTCGCTGGGTCCTGTGCCATCTTCACAATCGTTGGTATGCTTGAGTTCATTGTTCTGGCTATCGTGTAGTGCCTTCCAGCCTAGGGGGCTCATCTTCCAGCACTATATCGGACAATATTTTGTTGTGATCCATGAGGTTTTCATGGGCTAATTTTCAGAAGTTGATTGCCAGGCTTTTCTTTCTAGTCTAAGTATGGAAACACCACTTAAATCTGTCCACTAGAGGTGACTGCTGGTATTTGAAATTCCGGTGGCATAGCTTCTAGCCTAACAGCAACAGGAAAGTCACCACATACAACAAACTGACAGATGGGTGGTGGTTTTTAAATGTAAATGGATATTATGAGTGATGCTTTACTTATCTCACAAGACTATTGTGATGATAAAAGAGGTGATTTATATAGACAATACAGTGTACACAGTGAAACAAGTTTCGCTGAGGATATCAGCCCTACTAATCCAAGTGTGCTAGCCTGGATAATTACCCTGTTGCCATCCAGTCGATTCTGACTCGTAGGGACCCTATAAGACAGAGTAGAACTGCCCCACAGGGTTTCCAACACACACCTGGTGGATTTGAACTGCCAACCCCTTGGCCAGCAGCCATAGCTCTTAACCACTACGCCACCAGGGTTGCCAGCCTGGACGATTACTCACCACTATTTGTTCTCCCTCCCGGGGGAAGAATTATACTTCCCCATCCTAATGACCTTGGGCTTGCCTATGTGGCTTATTCTGGCAAATTAAATACCAATAGAGGTGACATGTGTCACATCTGGGCAAAAGGTTGAAGAACCAGCACAGGATCCCAAGTTCTCTTCCCTCTGCCATAACTGCTAGTATTCCAGCAAGAGGCTGCTCCAACAGTCTGGATCCTAGAGAGAAGGTGGCATGAGGCAAAGTCACAGCCTATCCCCAATGACATGTTGTATGAACTAGAAATAAATCTTGGTTATTGGCAGCCATTGAGAAATTGGAATCATTTATTACAGTATACTCTATGTTTTCCTGGCTAGTATCCCCTTTCCCCCTCTCAGTTCAGGTCTGAATTAAGCAATTATATTGTGATTTTCTTACCACTATGGGGAGATTCCTCTCTTCCTACTGACTCGACAGGGACTTTTGTCTTTTTCAGCAGCCCCTGTAGAAGGCAGGGAAATACCCATTCCTGGTCTGGCCTGGGAAGAATTCAAATGCATTATGGAATACAGTAGGATTCTGCAGAGTAATTTGGGAGTCTAGCGACCATATGATATTTCCACCCCCCCAAAATTCTGAATTATAATCAATTTACCTCTTTGTAAGTTGGGAATTGTAGGTATTTTTCTCCAACTCAATCTTTCTCAAACTTTCTCCCATTATTTTCCTCCTAATTAGTCTTTTTTAGAATGTTTTTTCCTAACCACTTCCCATGAAATTTTAATACCACAAACATGCTGTATGTATGTTTTTGTGCAATATGTGTATCTGTGTTTTATACATAAAAAGAGTATGATTTTTTTTTTTGTTGTTGTTCCAAAGAACTTTTTGCCCCTAAACCCACTGCTGTCAAGTTGATTCCGACTCACAGTGACCCCATAGGGTTTCCAGGACTGTAAATCTCTCTGGAAGCAAACTGCCATATTCTTCTCCCACAGAGACGCTGGTGGTTCTCAGGCTCTCTTTACTGCCTATTTATAAATATAAAAAGTATTCTCAACAACATGCTGTTGAGTGGGTCACTTTATCTTCTTTACCCAGTACAATGGGTCATAAAATATGAATACTAAGACGTCTTTAAGTTTCTGCTTTAAGGCGATGAACTGAACACGTGCATTTCAAATCCCAGTGGAATGTTAGTAAAGAAGTGTAAAAGGTGATAAAACCTTTAGCAGCAAAGTCTCAACAGTTGGAAGGAAGTTGATAGAATTTCTAGAAGAAAAAAAAAGCCTATGGAGAAGTGTATAGACACCAAAGTTTATTAGTGGTTACCAGGGATGGGTGGGAGGAAGGGGAAAAAGGGGACTCATTGCTTAGGGAACACTGAGCTTCAGTTAAAAGTGGTGGGAAAATTTGGAAACAGATAACGGTGATGGCTGAACACCATGATAAATGTAATTAATGGCACTGACTTCTCCCTGTGAAGAAGGTTGAAATGGCAAATGTTTTGTTATGTGTACATTTACCACAATTAAAAAAAAAATAAAAGAAAAGCTTATGGAGGCATGAAACAGAGCTGAAAACATGCAGAAGGGCATTGTGTGAGAATCCATTTTTTCCCTGGTGCTGGGTGCTCCCAATGGGCTTCAAGAACCGATTATGCTCATCTATTCCCAACCAGGAGTTCAGTGATGTCATGTTGATAGCTTGAAATAGGCCATGCTGGGAATATAAATCAGATTGTCTTTGTTTTGTTTTTCATTAGCTTGTCGTTAAGCACTTCCTAGCACAGCATTGTAAGAAACCCCATTAAAAAAACAAAAACAAGCCCATTGCTGTTGAGTCTATTCCAAAACCCCACAGACATCCACATTTTGGGTACTCTGGTTCAAAAGGCAACAGTGAGAGGTGGGGCACAAAAAAAAGGAAGTGGGAGTAGTTAAAGGTGTAGCTAACTCAACAGCTGTGCATATCAGCACCTATCCCTTTTCCAGATTTCTGCATGCTCTTTGGAATTGACCTCAATGCAGAGCCCTAGAGGGCTCTTCTCAAAAGCAGCAGCTCCCAAATCTTAGCCTGCATATGAATCACCTGGAGGCTTGTTAAAATAGATTACTGGGCCTCACCCCCAGAGCTCCTGGTTCAGTAATTTTGGAGTGGGTGACAAGAATTTCCCACTCTAAGAGTGTCCAGGTGATGTTTCTGCTGGTCATCTGGGGACCACATACTGAGAACTACTGTTCTAAAGACATCAAGAGAACAACCTTAGGGAGATGCTGGCATTGCAGAGTAAAGTGTTTCTTTTTTTTGGACACCCGGGGTGGTAGGGGACAGTCTACTAGCTAGTTTCCTGCTTCTTTTAAAGCTATACTCCCAAGCACCAAGCCCCACCCATTACAGGCAGTCCATTTAGCTTTGTTATTCAGGTAAAAGGCCTGTTGAGGAAACCATTACGCTACAGCTTCCTAGAATAATCAGCCTAATCTTTCCTGAAGGGATCAATTTTATACAGACATGTCAATGTAACTTCTATCAGTTTTCGACTTTGCAATCAACCTATGGTTAAAACATGGATGATGTCATTGCGTTTACAAAATAAAATATATATGTTGTTAAGTTAACAATATAAAAATAATGGACAGAGACTGGGAGATCAAAATGGGGAGGAAGAGAGGTGAAAAGAAAAAATAACAGCTGAGCTACTGTTTAAAGTCGATAGCAAAATAAATTGAATTTTAGGTATATTCAATTTTACCAAGGCAAACGATAGAAGAGCCGAAGATTTTTGTACCTCAAAAATGGAAAGGCAGAAGGAAATGGTAGCATAAGAAGATAAATCCTCATTTTTTATTGTAGGGAGTAAAGTTTGTTGAAAGTAAATAAGGACATGGAGAAATAAGCACGTTAATCGGTGTTTTGGAGGTAACTACTGGTGCAAATAGTTAATGTGCTCAGCTGCTAACTGAAAAGCTGGAGAAGTTGGTGGTGGGAGTCTATGCAGAGAGAGGCACCTTGGAAGAAAGGCCTGGCAACCTACTTCTGAAAGATCATTCTTTGAAAGCCCTATGGAACACAGTTCTACTCTGACGTAAATGGGGTTGCCATGAGTCAGAGTGGACTAGATGGCAATTTTTTTTTTTTTATCAGAAGTAAAGACAGGAATAATTAAAAGCATTGATCCCTGAGGATCAACACTGTAGGCGTGGAAGTTGAGCAGAACACTTGGGCATCTCATTATAAAACCTGTGCAGTTTAATAGTTCTAACTGATACATGAACATATTGTTCTGTTTCAAAAATACCATTTATATTAAGATGACTTCTTGTTGGTGCAGCTATCTTGAGCATTCATAGTTTGGACAGTGTTGGTAAATATAATTACAGTAAAAAAAAACAAAAACAAAAAAACTACACCCAACCCTAAGAATCTCTCCACAAAGGTAGACGATTGAACAGTTTTTTTTTTTAGAATAAGCATTAAACCAGAATGCAATGCATCACAGGCAATCCATTAAAGAGATTGCAAAAACAGAAAGAAATTTGACCTTTTATATAGCCAAACAGATGGAACCCATTTCATGTATATTCTTGAGATAGACAATAACTAGTCCTAAACTAAGAGGACTTGGTAGCACCACTTGTCACATACACCCATTAAAACTCATTGCCATCAAGTTGATTCTGACTTATAGTGACCCTATAGGACAGAGTAAAACTGCCCCATAGGGTTTCCTAGGAGTGACTGGGGAATTCAACCTGCCAATCTTTTGTTTAGCAGCTGAGCTCTTAACCACTGTACCACCAGGGCTCCGCAGGACAGAGTAGAACTGCCAGATTAACCTGGTAATTGGGATAGGCTCCACTGTTTGCTGTCTTTATCCAAAGCAAAAATAAACTCATATTATTATGGCTGGTGGTAATTTTGCAGTTTGAAACAAGGCACAAGCTGATGTCAGGCTCCTACCCTCCCACAGAAAGTGAAAGACAGGGGAGCCATCTTTCTTCATGATTACATTTCTGAGACGGCTTCCAGATGCTTGAGGAAACATTCCTGGTTGTAACACTGGCAAGCCTTTTTAAGTATTTATATACATTCAAAAGAGTTAGAGAAAGAATTTACAAGTTTTCTGAAGTAAATGCTCTAAGATGAGCGAAGACTCTTCCTTTAAACCAGGAAAAATTGTTTTTCTTCTTTTTGACTTATATTTATCCTTACGATAGCTTAGCATGAAAATGGACAATAGATACACACAACTTTTTAGTGTAACAGCGCTGGTGGAAAATACGCCATACTTTGTAAATAACACCCTGAGCTGTTCTCAGAAAGCTCACCTAAACTGAAATTATTGCCAGGTGACAGATAATTGACTGAACAGCTTCATTTTTCATTTAGCTCTTTGGACATGGCCAGTAATAATACAAGTAAATCAAGAGGACAACAATTGCTTCTATGTCAGTGGTTTCTAAGAGCCATAAAACCAGACGACAAATGGTCATCACACTCAGGTAAGCGCTCTAAAGTTGTTCAAAAACAGAAGACCATGCACTGCTGGTTTGGGGATGTTTCAGTAATCTGCTGCCCTATAAACTGCCTCATGATTGAAGGAAATAATATTTTCAATGGATAATTTTCCAGCTGTGAAATGTTGAATTCATTCAATGTCTTTGAAAGGCTGCCATGATCTCAGGCTATATATTTGTCTGTTTGGGCAGATCATGAATTTTTTTTTTTTTTTAATTAGAATTTGATGGGGAGGGATTAAAAAAAAAACCATGAAAATGAACTTCCTCATGAAATTGCATCAAATTTCCTTTTAGTTGACAATACATTTGTTATTTATTTTGTCCTTTAATAACAATAAACAACTAATGAAAACAATCACCCAGCCTTCATTTCTAGGCATAGACTTTCTCATATGCATGTGATGATGTCCTTCTTTTGCAAAAAATGTTTGTGTTTATTCATTAGCTTTATGAGCTGTTATGATCAGGAACGAGTCATACCACAAAAGGTTGTAAAACCTTGACGACATTCATAATGATTGCTGTTTTGCATCCTAGGTGTGTGTTATTTAACATATAACACCACTTACAGTGAAGGTAATCAAGAAAAAAATTTTTACCAACTGAGACAGCTTGGCAGAGGAAGTGCTAGAAGTAGGTACTTCCTCTGCTCCCTCTATTCAGAATATAACGTAGAAGTGCATGTTGGCAATCTGAAGCCTATCATTAGTAACTATCCCTGAAAATACAACAGTAATTTTTCAAAGACTCTACTGGTACAGGGCAGAAAGCTCCATACATGTTACTATTTTGCCAATAGCAGGAGGTCTAGGCTTAAGTAGAAATAAAACAACCTCATCTTCTAGAAATCACTACTGGGGTCGAGACTTTAGGTTCCACATAAGAAAAGTCACTGATCTTAATAATTGAGATTTGTATCTGATGGATATGCTCATTCCCTGAGGTCCACAAATGAAGTATCTAAACTTATTCAATTCATGAAATATTGAGTAAATATACCTGGGTTATTATTGAAAAATTCTACCCTGTATAGGTATTCGTTGATATTTAACCAAAGCAGTTCTACTTATACAGCAAAAACAGAATTATTAAAGATCTGATTTTACTGTAAAATTTTTCTAGACATGGAGATGCTGGGGTTAAGCAATGATGTACCCACCTTATAAAGCTGGTTTAGCACTAAAAGTGTGGCGGAGGCCAGCAGGAGAGTTGTCATTTCTTTCATTTATCAACTGTATTTGCCTGGAAAATTTCAAGCCTATTTAAAAGCATTGTGGTTTAGTGGAAAAGCAGTGACCTTGAAATCAGGAAGTTAATTTTAGGTGGTAGTTAACCTTTATTTAATGCTAACAATGAGCCAAACACTTAGCTAAGAGTTCTGTAGACCTCATCTCATTTAATTCTCACATTTGCCTCAAGTGCACTGTATCATTAGCCTCTTTTAAAGGTGGGAAAATGGTTAAGATAGTTGTGAAAGTGTTAAATATCAATTAAAAGGGAATTTGAGATTTGAATCCAAGTTGACCAAACTTGAAAGTTTATGTTCTTAAATAGTACAGTACTGTCTCCAAGAGCTGGTCTCCAAGAACACATAACTTCTACTACATACTGATTTTTGGATTAGATTTGTGGCCTTACACAAGCCACTTAACTTCACTGATTCTCAATGTTTATATCAGTAAAAATTTTAATTAGATGATTTCTGAGGACTCTCTTGATTCTAAAATATTACGAGTTTCTTAAGAAATTAGATAGTTGTGTTAAGTGAGGGTGATTCTAAAATATAGTGCATCAATTTTTTTATTATTAGTAAAAGTTATAGAAATGAACTTGATTTGGCCTCTCTCTAGATTGTCAGCTTACAGAGGGTAAGCACGCTATTTTCATTTCTCTGTCGCACTTTCCAGCATTTATTTAAGCACTCAGCACAATCAATGCCCGATTTATGTTTTTGTTTAATTTTACATTCAGAACCTCTGGGGGCTTTAGTAACGTATGTAATCATTGTGTATTATGTATTTTCTCTAGCATTATAGGATGGATGCACAAGGCTGTCAGGAAGAAAGAGCATATTCTCTAGTTCTTTCTATTATATTTAAGGACATGGAAATGCAGGTAAGGTTTAATATAGCTATAAAATGAAATGAAAGTGGTGATATGTGCAGTTATCCTGAGGGTGGGTCTGGTGGGGTCATATGTTCTCAGAGTCAGTTTCAGTTGGCTGAGGGTTCTGAAAAAGAGCAGCCCACGGCTGCTGAGCAAAGATGGGAAAAGGGAGCTGGGAATCAGAATACGTGGGTGAGATTCTTCTCTTATCTCCGAATTCCTGTTCCTTGTTTATTCTGAAACGAAGATCCTCCTCCTTCTCTGCTCACTCTCCTCCTAATTTATAACCCCCCAGCTCATCTCATGCTTTGGAAATAACTGAATATATGTACCCTTCAAAATAGGGCATCCAAATTTGCCCATTCTTTGGTCCAGCCTTTATTTTATTTTAAAAATAAATAATTGGAGGTGACTGCAAGCCACCTATAAGGTTTACTTTAAGAAAATATATAATGACTATATTGAAGGGCAGATCAATAAAGCAAGGAGACTTCTGGTGAGAGCAGACTAGAAATTAGATCTGCCCTGACACAGTGAGAATGTCGTCAAAATGTGCAGTGGCACCTGTACATGTCATAAAGGTGATTATCCTGCATAGAAGCTCTGCCAAGGTCAGACCTCAGGTGCTGTCGTTAAGATTAAGGAAATCAGCATTAACAGCAGGTAGGATGGGTTCAAAGAAACTCAAAATGTTTAAGTGTTGAGGAGATTGAATTTTGAGAGAAGATTATGAGGACAGGCAACACAATTACAATGCAGAGATTTATTTTGAATGAATAGGAGCGAAAGTGTCCTGTGACAGTAGTTTTATATGTAGGCGAAGGGTATGGGCCATAGTACATAAGCCATTAGCAGTTAAGCTACTAAAAGACTTAGCTGCATTCAAGAAAAAAAAGTAAATTTTATAAGCATAATTCTGCAGAACCTTTCCCAAAAGAGGGTGATGTGTCTCTGCCTATGAGTCTTCATATTCATAGATTTTATCCTCTGAAAACACCAAAGGCTAATACAAATGAACTTAATGTAATATAAAATGCATTGGCAACCAGAGTTAAAATTAAGGCTGTACCAAAAACAATCTTGTGAAAAAACAACAAAATTGGAGGACCTATATTGCCTGATTTCGGGACTTATTATAAAACTTCAGTAATCAAGATAGTGTTTTACTGGCATGAAGATTGGTACATATAGATCAATGGAACAGAATATAGAGTCCAGTAATAGAGCCACATATATTTGTCAGCTGATTTTCATGAAAGGTACTCAGGCAATTAAATGGAGATAAGATAGTCTTATTAAAAAAAAAAAAAAATGGTGTTAGAACAACTGGTTACCCAGATGGGGCGGGGAGGGGGGGAATGTCAATTATTTTCTTAGTGCACAAATAATAAACCAAAATGGAGCCTAAAGCTAAAAGTCTTTTAGAATAAAACATAGGAGGAAAATAGTCCTGACCATGTGGTGGGCAAAGATTTTTTTAGGTAGCACAAAAACACAAACTTTAAAAGAAAAAAATTGATAAACACAACTTTGTCTAAATTAAAAACTTCTGTTAAAATGACACCATTAAGAAAATAAAATAGGCAAGCCACGGACTAGGAGAAAACCTTTGTAGTACATATATGTGACAAAGGATTTATATCCAGAAAACATAAAGCACACTTACAACTCAATAATATGAACTGAACCCGATTGAAAGCTGGATAAAAGATTTGAAAAGATAATTCACAAAAGAAGATAAACAAATGGCCAGTAAACATGTAAAAAGATGCTCAACATCATTAGTCATCAAGAAATGCAAATTTAAAACCACAGTGAGCACTAGAGACCACCAGAATTGCTACAATTAAAATGCCTGCAAGTACCAAGATTTTGTGGAGTATGTAGAGAAAATGGAAATTTCCTACATTGCTTTTGGGAACTTAAAATGGCAAACCACTTTGGAAAACAGCTGAACAGTTTCTTATAATGTTAAACATAAACTTACCATAAGACCCAGCACTCCCTTCCTGTGTATTTACTCAAGAGAAATAAAAATATACGTCCACATAAGGGAGCCTGGTGGTACAGTGGTTAGGAGCTATGGCTTCTAACCAATAGGTCAGCAGTTCGAATCCACCAGCTGCTCCTTGGCAGCTCTACTGTGTCCTGTAGGTTTTCTATGAATTGGAATCGACTCGACGGCCATGGATTTGGTTTTTACGGGTCCTCATAAGTACTTGGACATACATGATTACAGCAGCTTTATTCATAATAGCCCCAGATTGGAAGTATCCAGGTTTCCATCAACAGGAGAATAGATAAAGAAACTTTGGCATATTCATACAATGGAATGTTACTCAGTGGTAAAATGAACAGCCTATTGGTGGACATAATGATGAATCACAGGAATGTTATGCTGAACAAAAGAAGCTAGACACAAAAACATACATACCGTGTGGTTACTTTTATATGAATCTCTAGAAAAGACAAATGAAAGAAAATCAGTGATCTCCTGGGGAGAATTGACTGGGATGGGACACAAGGGAAAATGTTCCATATCTTGAGTATAGAAGTAGTTACACAGGTATGTAAATTTGTCAAAACTCATTGAAAAGTACACCTAACAATACATTTATTATATGCAAATTGTACTTAAAGTTGATTTAAAAAAAACATTTTTTTTGTTAGTTGCCATCTAGTTGGCTCTGACTCGTGGGAACCCCATGTATAACAGAATGAAATGTCACCTCGTCCTACATTGTCTTCATAATTTGGTATATTTGAATTGATTGTTTCAACTATTGTGTTAGTCCATCTCTTGGAGGGTTTCCCTTGCCTTCGCTGGCCCACCCTACTTTACCAAACATGATATCCTTCTCCAGTTATCGATCCCGCTAATGAGGTGTCCAAAGTAAGAGTCAAAGTCTTGGACAGTATTTTGTGATCCATAGGGTTTTTATTGGCTAATTTTCAAAATATGTCACCAAGCCTTTCTTGCTAGTTTGTCTTAGCCTGGAAGCTCCATTGAAACCTGTCTGTCAGTGTGACCCTGCTGGTATTTGAAATACGGGTGGCATAGCTTCTAGTGTCATAGCAACACTCAAGCCTCCTGTATGACAAACTGACAGATGGGTGGCAGTTAAAAAACGTAAAACCTGTAAGTATTGAATGTGGGAAGAGGGATGATTTTGTACAAGCTCAATGTTTTACTGCGAAGTGAATAAAATAAATTTTAGATGGTAAAGTCTGGAGGACAAGATTTGTTTGGTGTTATGGAGAAGGAGGGCACTTGAGGTTATCTCAGGGCTTGAAGAGAAGGAATATGGAAAACATCCAAACCTTGAGCCTATCGAGGAGGAAGAAATTTAAATACAATACAGTGAAGAAGGTAGGGACTCATAGCACACATTTTTCTGATTTGGACCTTCCAGAGAAACTTTTTGTAGGGAAGCTGAGATGTCCAAAAAAGAGTTAATTATCAGGAACTACAGGTTAGATCTGGATACAGCAGAAGTCAATGGATGTGCTAGATCAGTTCCCCATGGGGAATTAAAAAAAAAGATTTCAGGGCCTTATTTCTAACAATTCCAAATCTTGGGAGAGTCCTGAAAATTTATTTTTTAAAATTACTTTTTCTAGGTGTTCCTGATCAGTGGCCAGGCTTGGAAAACACTTCCTAGATGATTGATAAGGTATAGGAAAATCTTCTGATAAAAAGGTAACAGGTAATGAAAGGATGAAGAGATGACCACATAGCACTGAGACTGTCCAAAAAGGCTGATCTTCTGTCTCTTGAGTTAGACTTCAATAAGGAAGACTTACAAAATGCAACACAGGAAGGAAAACAAACTCTACCTAGTTCTATCGTATTGTTGCCTGGCTTAATTAGGAATGCCAGAGTTTGTCTGCGGCTGCTTTGCTGATTAAGTTGATGTTTAGTTTATGGGCTACAATTCCAGGTTAAACCAGAACAGATTTGAGAAATATTAAAAATATTAAAAAACGAGTTCCCAGAACTCTCATAATGAATTGATTCTGCTAAAACACCGAAAGCTAGTTTGTCAGATTCTCTTTTGTTGACCAAAAAAAAAAAAAAAAAAAAAGCTTGTAAAAGTAATAGCACTATTCATAGATTTTTACCTATTTGAGTGCTTTTACCTAATTAAAATTTAACAGGAACAATTGTATGCCACTAAACATATTGATAAGCTAAACACAACTCTGAGAACTTGTCACCTTTGAGATGAAAAATGATAAGACTGACATACCTTTTGACCTCAATCTCCATGGAAAATGATTCAAGTAAGATAAATGAGACTATGAGGAATACAGGAACCAGATTCCTGTTAAAGAACAGAGACGTTATAAACCCTAACTGAGTAAAGACAGTTTTAAAATCCTTGAATATAATTGAAAATAATCTGTGGAGTGAGAGCTAAAATATCCTTAACATCCGGAAATTGACTTTCAGGAAGGCTAAACTATATTAGCTATAATTTAGGGACTTCCCCTTTTTACACTTTTAAGTTTAAATCTCAGCCTCTAAAGTTTGAGGAGTTCTTGAAACAGTGGAATTTGGTTTTTAAATGCATTTCCACAAAATCGCTGAGGTCTGGAAACTGCTTTGTTAAAGGATTAGGTCAGAGTTAGTTTTGGAATTTGCTATATGCTATAACTGCTTTTTATTTATGGAGCATATAACACCTGGCATTCCAGAGAGTACAAAAGAAGTAGCAAATCTTCCAGTCTGAGTTTGAAGAGGTGTTATTGGTTGTTTTTTCTAATTGTAACATAACATTTTTCTAGTGTGCCCTCTATAGCTAAACTGCAGCCTCTTCTTTAATAGCTCTTGAGATAGGAAACTCACTACCTTGCAATGCTATTTCATTGCTGGAAAGCCTCAATGAAGCAAAAGATCCTCCTTGTTTAGCATGTCTCTTTAAATTCCACAAGTTGATTCTACTTTGGTTTTATGAAATACCACAGGAGTCCTACACTTATCTGTGTTTTACCCCATTAATAATTGAAAATGTATAACGTTTCTCATGAGTTCTTTATTCCCTGAACTACAAATTTCCTGTTCTTTCACCCTCTCCTTTTTGGAAACTTTTCTTGCCACCTACAGGGTAAAACATCTAATGTCTTATCATGTTAAAGTGGTTAAGAGTAAGGATGCTAACCAAAAGGTTCGGCAGTTCAAATCCACCAGCTACTCCTTGGAAGCCCTATGGGACAGTTCTTCTCTGTCCTATAGGTTGATAGGAGTTAGAATTGAGGTTTTATCCTGGCAAGGGCCCTAATCACCTGGTCCCTGCTTGCTGTTTTAACATCTTCACTCATTCTCTGATACGTTCTCTATGTGCTAAGCATGCCAAAATATAATCTGCTAAATGCAATGTGCTTTTTCATAGGGACATATTTTGAGGTGTACTTTTCCCTATACCTGAAGAGCTTTCCTACCCAGTGAACTCCTATCATTTTATAGGACTCTCTCTAGTGTCACCTGCTCTGGTAGCCCTTCTTGACCCTTCTGGGGGAGAAAAGGCTCCCACTGTCTTCTCCCTTACCATCTGAGGATGCCTCTGCCCAAGGAATTTTCATACATTCCTCCCTTTCTCAAGATTTTAAGTTCTTAAAGGTGATGACTTTACCTTTCTTAATGCTCTGTGTATCCCCAGAGCTGTACACGATGGGTATTTAATACACTTTGAATGAATGGACTCATATTTCTGATTCTGAATATTAGAACAGCCCTAAAGCCATAGGTTGCCTGGTAATAATTACAATGGGAATAAATATAATTGTGGGTATAAATAGAATTGTGCTCACCTCTTTGTCTCCCCAAAGCCACAGGGGCCAGAGTGAGCTATATGGGCTACAGAGGTCATTGATCATGAACCTTATCTCCTTGGACCCACAAGATCAGTTTATTCTTTGTAATTTATTGCCCTCTTGGCACCCTCAACTCCACTTATTTTCTTGTTCTTTCCTTGCCCTTCTGGTTCTCAGCCTTTGACTTATTTCTGAATTTTGTTCCTATTCCCTTTACTGATGCCAGATGCTGGAACCTCTCTCTCCTGGTTCTGATTCTGACCTGGTTATCTCTGTCTCTTAACACTGTCCACCTTTCAACACGATGGTTTCTGCTCATGTTGTGTTGATGTTACTGCTTTGTAGTCAGTGCTAGGCATAGATGTGGCAGCATATACAGTGAATTTAAGCAATGGTCTAGAATGGGGATATCTGGACAATAGTAACTAAGGAAGAATAATGATTCTGAAATCACGTAATCAGTCTGAAAGTTTAGGACAAGTATGCCAAGTAGGTAGGCCAGAGTTAGGATATGCACAGCTCATGAGGGTCAGATCCTCTAAGAGGTAAAAATCTCAGATGAGAAGATGCCAAAAGAACTAAAATAGCATAAATGCCAGAAGGCTTACAGTGTGTTTGGTCAAAGTCCAAGCAGACAACAGCTCTTTACTGGTCCCTCACTACATGCCAGACAGGTGCTGTGCTGTGTGCTGCGGATACAGGGATGAACAAGGGAGTCACAACCCCTACCCTCAGGTTGCTTATAGCCAAGTAGGGGTAGACTTACAAAATGAGCAACCAAGACCCTTTGTGATGAGAGCTGTGATGCTGGAAGTACAGGCTGCCATGGGAGCACAGAGCATGGACACCACTCTGTCTGAATGCCCTGGTCAGGCATTCTAGGGGTGCTTTTGCTTAGTGGAGCCCTGGTGGTATGGTGGTTAAGATCTCAGCTGCTAACCAAAAGGTCAGTCGTTCAAATCCACTGCTGCTTGGGAATTCTATGGGGCAGTTCTATTCTCTCCTTTACAGTCGCTATGAATTGGAATTGACTAGACGGCAAAGGGTTTTTGTCAGCCTTGCTTTCCCTCTCCTGTGACTGCTGTTCAGGTTTCCAGTACTGTATCCCAACCACCCCTTTTCTCCATTCCATCCCCAAGCTGCATTATTGGACAAATTAACAATGCTGCTGCTCTCTCTGCTACTTAACAATCCTTCCATTTATTTCACCTTCACTCCCTAATGCATCTCCTGAGTGGCTGCTGTAGTCTTGTCCCTTTCAATCAATATCAAATCTTTTCATCCGCAGCACATGACCTTGTCTCCTATTTTCCTCAGCAGATTGAGGTCATCGAGTGAGAACTCCCGCATTCCCCCACCCCTTGCTACCTGCCAACACATCGTCTCTGCTGCCTTTAATTATGCCTGCATATTTATGTATCCTCTTTTCTTTCATCCTGACTTAGAGAAAAAGGTAACTTCTATCTTTTCTGTGCTGACCTCCCTGCTCATGCATTGGTCTCACCCCTCCTGCTTCATCTGAAGCCTTTTCAATTTTCCTTCCCTCTTTGACAGCATCAGTTGCTCCCTTTCTACTTGCTTATTTCTAGATATCTGAAGGCATGCACGGATGCTAGCCCCAACCTAAAAAGTAATTTCCAGATCCTGAGTCTCCCTTTACCTTTTAATCTACTACTTCCTTACTCTCATCACCAAACCTGGGTACAGGTGGAAACATCCCATGTTTACTTGGCAATATGTCCATAATTTGTGTATCCCTGTTGCTTCTATTTCCTCCTAGATATATTCCTTTTTTCTTCTGTCCAGATTATTATCATCTGTCTTAGTGTGGTATGGCTATCAGCTCATTTTACTCTGCTCTACCTTTGTGGCAAATACCTCCAGTCAGTCATGGAGTCTTTTGGTTATATACATAGGTGTAAGGGATAAACCAACTGCATTCAAAACCTGGCTTTACCAAGTACAAGCTATATGGGTAGGCACGTACTCAATTAACGTAAACCTCAGGTTATTTATACATAAAATTAGTATAACAACACACCTACTTAATTGGGTTGCTATAAATGTTAAATGAACAATAAATAACCCTTGTAAAATATAGCAGTGTGCCTGGGGGAAAAAAAAATTTTTAAACTATCTTCCTTACCCTATCCCTTTACCATTGTCAATAAATGTCAGAAATTTCTAGTTAAATCATTGTGCTTTGCACATGGTTGATTATGTATCTTGATGGTGTTGGTACTAATTAGAATTTGGTAGGAAGTCAGTATGTTGTAAGCACTGATTCACTGGGAAGCATAATGGTGGAGTTGGACATACCTGGGTCTGAAACAGTGAAATGTTAATTAACTCTGTATCTTTGAGCAAAATATTAAGCCTTCCTGACTCTGCTTCTTTATCTGCTGTTAAGGGATAACTTCCAAAATGGTAAAACCATGAATCCCGGGTAAATATAAAATGGAAAAGTGTCAAAGATTTTATTCAACTCATTAACTAATGAGGGAACAAGTAAGGTGTTAAAACTAGCTAAAAGAGCATTTGAAAAGTTAGGTATAATCAATGATTTAAGAAGAGTTTCAGAAGAAGGCTGCCATGTTAGATACAAAACTGGTTAATATCAGATAGACAGTATCTGTTCAGCAAACAGAATTTTTTTGCATCTAGGCAAAAGTCTGGAAATTAACCGTTGCCTCTTGAGGTTGTAAATTGCGCTTAAAATAAAAATAAAGTAATTGAAGATGTAAGGATAAGGAAGATAAACTTGATACTTGCCCTCATGGAAGTGAGACTCTAGAAGATAAGGCAATTAAAGCTAGTACTTGCAACACAGTGGGTTATGGTGAGGTAATTAAAGATGTTATATAAGTACAGACAAGAGGAAGCCAACTTGTCAAAGGAGGGTCTGGGAAGACTTCCTGGGAAAGAGATAACAGAGATCTGAGGGTGAGTGAGAGTCAGCCAGTGAAGGAGATGCCAAGAAATTCTTGTGCCGAGAGCCTAGAGACTCGAGAGAGCAAGAAAATTTTGAAGAATCGAAAGGTCATTTCTTAGAATAGTCTTCTGAACGAGGTGAGAATAAATATATATATACTGAAATATAGAAAAGAATCTGAATTTACAGTTCGTTTAACTAATCAAAAGGTGGTGATTAGGGAGCAAACTTAATAGCATGAGAGAAACAATGTTTAGTAACACTATAGCTAGAGACAGCTTATTTATTGTTGTATGAATAAATATCATGCTGCAGGTCTCTGAACCTGGTTTGTTCAGTTCAACAGCTCAGCAAATGTTTCTTCAGAAAGTGCTGGAAGCCAGACACAGTGCTTGTTGAGTAGGATGTGGAAGTGAAAGAGACAAGGGCTTGCCGTCCAGTAGGGAAGAAGATAAATCATGGGTAAATTGTGCTAAGTGCTGTGTGCTAAGAGCTTATGTATTAGCTTCTGAGTAAGTTCGGCGGCGGAGAGATAAGGGCATTTCACTTGGCCTTAGATGACACAAATGACTTGCCAGAAGAGCTGGTGCATAGCTGTTTTATGAATGTGCGCTATTCAGGATATTTTTATTATCTACTTGGATAAAGATCTAGAAATTGATAAAGAGTAAGCCTTATGAGAGTACAAGATGAATCAATCTATAGATGGCTGTTGTTGTTAGCTGCCCTTGGGTAAGCCTCCAACTCTTGGTGACCCCATGCACAACAGAATGGGACACTGCCCAGTCCTGTGCCATCCCCATGAGTGGTTGCAGATCAGACCATTGTGACCCACAGGGTTTTCACTGGCTGATTTTCAGAAGTATATTCCTCCTGGTTTGTCTTGGTCTGAAACCTGTTCAGCATCATAGCAAAACTTAAGCCTCTACTGACATTTGGGGATGGCTGCACATGAGGTGCATTGCCTGGAAATCGTACCTGGGCTTTCCACATGGAACGTGAGGACTCTACCACTGGACCACCAATGCCTCATAATCCATATGGTTGGTGGTGCATAAAACTCAGAAAATGCTAAATAAATATATCTTGACTGAATCAATAAAAGGCATTATTATCATATTTGTGAATGAAAGAAAAATGTGTCAATAAAATTAAAATATAAAAATATTAATGGCTGGAAAAATTATTCCTAATAATAGGAAATTTAATAGTGAGAGATGTAATGGATTGTACTAAGTTTAGATAATCAACTGGAGAGATCGTGTTGAAATGGCAACACCTTCTCAAGATGAAGCCATATTGTGATACTGCCAAAGAAAGAAAAGACATTATTTAGACTAAAGTAGAGCATTCAGTACAAAGGAATTGATAATTCCACTGGTCTCACTGCATTTGTTAGACTGTTTCTGGATAATTGTGTCCAGTTCTTACTGCAACATTTTAAAAGAGAGACCAGGACAAAATTCAATATGTGTACAGGAAGGCAAAGCAATAAAAGTTTAAAAACTAGTTGAAGAACATAGTAGCCTGTTTCAGCTCTCAAATTATGTGATTCTTTATAATTAGAGAATTGATTTTCATTGTAAAGGAGCATTCTACCCAAGAAGAATAGATTTTCTTTGTTAGTGAGACCATAGGTCTTGGCCTTGAGGAGTTTTGGGAAATCATTATATTTCTATAATTTATGACTTTAGAAGAGTAGGAAAATGATTTATGAAGAAAATGTGGATATTGGTAGGATTTCCTTTTATAAAATAATTTCATGTCTTCTGTTTAGTTCAAGTTCTGATATATAATCTTGTCTATTAATGCATTGGTAGTTTTATAAGTTTAAATATTTAAAGATAGTTTAAAAGTTAAAGGCATACAAAGAGACTAGACATAGTTTTATGACTTGAAGTCTCCCTTCTCAAATGATGAAACATCCTTAGATTAGAAATAAACTATAAAACACCTTGATTTTTAAAGCATTTTGTGTGAGAGAGAAACAGCCTTGAAATTGTTGCAATCACTCTTAAAGGAATGGATAAGAGTCCAAAGAATATATAGTGTAATAATATATTGGCGAAGCTGTGTCCCTAGATATTTTCAAAATCATTGTATAGTAAATTTCTGCTATCTGTAAACCAGTAAAAAGTGGACAAGAAAGTAATGGCAAAACAATCTATCTATGAATACTTAATGATAAACATATTTCACTATGGATTAAGAATAATGTTTTCCTGAAAATAAAATTGTCCTAACTTTACAAATAACATCATGTGCTTTCAGAATAGGATCAGGATAGCCTTAGAAGAAAACTATCAGAATAGTATCAGAAGCAAAGTATATATATATTTTCTTGAGTCCTCCCCCTCCACCACTACCTTGGAGACAGATCAGGTCAAGATGAGAAAGTAAAAAATTATGAGAATTATGCAATAAAAATTCTTTAAAATAATGAGCTCAAAACATGGTATTTGGCATACTTCAGGACACAATGCATGGCAGTCAATCATTGAACATAAAAAAAAAAAAGGCAAATAATTTAAGGTGTGGTGTGCTTACCTTAGAGATTAGTCTTTTGTATTACAGGCACCATGAAAACATGTGAAAGGTAATGAACACATAAATTAATGGATAAGTAAACAAAATAGAAGATTATATGATTTTGGATCACAACACTGGTTGAATCCAAATCTTTGCCTCTCTTGGATCTGCAGCTGCACTGCCAAAAGTCACTGGTGAAAAACAATAATTTTGTTCTCATTTAAAATTCATGACTGCCAACCGGAAGTCGCCCTTCACTGCTGTCAGGAAATCCTACTACATTTCCCTAGTTCATGCACTGTCCTATTCTCCTAGACAACCATTTCATACGTTCTTCTCTTCTTTCAAAACTCTAGTACTTTCTCTCCAATACACAGGCCTGTGAAGTGTCCATGATTTTATCTAAGGCATACCACTCTGATTTTATATATACTACATACTCTTGCATTTGCCCACATAAGGAACTGGTTCCAGCAATTTTCTGTCTCTCTTATACTTTATAAAATGTTATCTGCTTATTGTACTTTTCCCAGTTTAATTCACTAGTGTTAATATACCACTAGAACCCCATGTTTTCCATCTATAAAAAATAGATTTTGAGAAGGTGCTGTCATTTTAGCATGATCTCTCCACTCTTGCCCTTGGCCATTTTGATTATACGAACTTTTGCTTCTAGTCAAGAGGGAGTAAGAAGATTTGAAATTACCCTTGCACAACAAATAGAAAACTACAAAACTTATAGTAACAAGTATTTTCAGACATTGAAAAACAGGCAGCACAAGATTGTGATCCCTAAGTAGGAGGGTAACAAATAAGTTTAGCCCTACATAGCCAAGGCTTTCTGCGTAGAGGTTATTTCCAGATTGAGGGGAAGGAAGAAAGAACCCAAAGGAAAAGAGTAGAACAGAGTTCTTGGAGGCAAAGGCAGAATTTTGGGACAGAGTATTCACACGGAGTCACCACAGTTAGAATCAACTCCACGGTAACTAACAGCAACAAGAAGTTCAAAAGGAGAAAACTGCCTAGAGGAAGAGCTCCAAAAGACTGCATAGGAGTCCCCTTGAGCCTTTGGCTGAATACAAATCTGAGAATGCATAGGATGAAGCCTTAAGAAGTCAGGCAGTGATAAATTCTATAGGAAGAATAATAACCAAGGAGCTGAAAGCTGAACAATTCCCAGGTCTCACACAGTGTGGGAATTTTTCTAGTTCTCACCAGCCAAAGTGGAAAGATCTTCTTGAATACATGAGGAATTTAGTGGAGATTCCAGTAGGGTCTAAATTAATTCCAGAGTAAAGTCTTCTCTTGAGCTGCCATAAAAGAGCTTAAATAAGGCTTGAGAGGGTCAAACTAATTTGCAGTAACTTGACTGCCAGAAAAAGATATGATATTTTTTAAAGGAATACAGCATAGCCTTCGATAGCATAAAATTTACTATGGCCTTCATCCAAACAAAAATTGCTAGGTATATGTTGTTGTTGGGTGCTTTTGAGTTGGTTCTGACTCATAACTACTACATGCACAACAGAACAAAACACTACCTGGTCCTACAACATCCTCACAATTAGTGTTATGCTTGATTGTTGTTGCAGCCACTGTATCAATTCATGGCATTGAGAGTCCTCCTCTTTTTTGCTGACCCTCTACCAAGTATGATGTTCTTCTCTAGGGACTGGGTCCTCTTGGTAACATGTCCAAAGTATGTGAGTTGAAGTCTCACAGTCCTTGCTTCTAAAGAGCAATAGTTTTTCCAAGACAAATTTGTTCATTTTTCTGGCAGTCCATGGTACTTCAATATTCTTCAACAACACCAATTCTTCTGTCTTCCTTATTTATTGCCCAGCTTTCACATGCATATGGGGTGATTGAAAATACCATGGCTTGGGTCAGGTGCATCTTAGTACTCAAAGTGCTATCTTTGCTTTTTAACACTTGAAGGAAATCTTTTGCAGCAGATTTGACCAATGCACTACGTAGTTTGATTTCCTAACTGCTCCTTCTGTGGGCGTTGATTGTGGATGCAAGTAAAATGAAATCCTTGACAACTTCAATCTTTTCTCCATTTATCAATTTTCTTCAACTTCAACTTGAACTTGGATATAAGCAATTGATGGTCTGTTCTGCAGTCGGCCCCTGGCCTTGTTTTGATGGATGATATTGAGCTTATCCATTGTTCTTTCCACAGATGTAGTTGTTTTGATTCCTGTAAATTCTGCCTGGCGAGGTCCACGTGTGTAGTCGCTGTTAATGTTGTTGAAAAAAAGGTATTTGCAATGAAGAAGTCATTGGTCTTGCAAAATTCTACTCTGTAATCTCTGACGTCATTTCTATCCCCAAGGCTGTATTTTCTAACTACCAATTCTTCTTCTTTGTTTCCAACTTTCACATTCCAATCGGCAGTAATTATCAATGCATCTTGATTGCATGTTTGATCAATTTCAGACTGCAGAAGTTGGTAAAAGTCTACAGTTCCTTTGTCATTTGCCTTAGTGGTTGGTGGGTAAATTTGAATAATAGTCATACTAACTGATCTTCCTTGTAGGCATATGGATATTGTCCTATTAGTGATAGCATAGTACTTCAGGATAGATCTTGAAGTGTTCTTTTTGACGTTGAATGCGACGCCATTCCTCTTCAATTTGTCATTCCTGGCATAGTAGACCATATGATCTTCTGATTCAAAATGACCAATACCAGTCCATTTCAGCTCACTAATACCTAGGATATTGATCTTTATGTGTTCCATTTCAATGACTTCCAATTTTCCTAAATTTATACTTTGTACATTCCATGTTCTAATTATTAATGGATGTTTGCAGTTGTTTCTTCTCATTTTGAGTTGAGCCACATCAGCAAATGAAGTTCCCCAAAACTTGACTCCATCCATGTCATTAAGGTCAACTCTACTTTGAGGAGGCAGCTCTTCCCCAGTCTTTTTTGAGTGCCTTCCAACCTGAGGGGCTCATCTTCTGGCACTATATCAATGTTCTCCCGCTATTCATAAGGTTTTCGCTGGCTAATTCTTTTCAGAAGTAGACCACTGGGCCCTTCCTCCTAGTCTTTCTTAGTTTGGAAGCTCATTTGAAACCTGTCTACCATGGATGGCCCTGCTGGTATTTGAAATGCTAGTGGCATAGCTTCCAGCATCGCAATAACACGCAAGCCACCACAGTATGACAGAGTGACAAATGTGTGGTGGCTAAATATATAAGAAGCGTAATTCATAAAGTCCATTGATCTTTGAAGAAATTATCTTTGTTTCTTCCTCTGTTTTCTGAAACCTGAATATGGTGGCATGTGGGGGAAAATGGTGCAAAATGAGAAAGTCTCTGCTTCTGAGTCAGGTCCACTTGGATTTGGGTCTTCGCTCTTCCACTAAATTGCCATGTCACCTTGGACAATTTACTGAGACTCTCTGAAATCAGGGTAATAATCACTAGCTCTTAAAGCTCTAAGTATTTCTTTGAGAAAATAAGTATAAGACACTTAGTACAGTGATCTTCATACAGAAAATGCTCAGTAAATATGAATTCCCTTTTCCCACATTCTTCATTCCAGTTGCACATGGACGTAAACATTGCTGTGGTCTGACGAGACACCCAGTTAATCCTTCTCAATGAATGTTACGTATAAGCCCCATCCAGGTATCTACTAATACGCTTAATTTATAATGACACATATTTTTCCTTACATGGAGAAATTTGTACTAACTCCTGAATTTACACTAAGAAACCTAAGCATTCAATAGAAACATAGGTTGCTGCTGCTGTGGGTGACATTTTTAATAGGCCCTTTTAAATTTAATGTATTAATGTGTTGTTTTTACAGTACAGCCATAGCCATACACAGTGGGGGCAGGAAAGACAGATGCAATGCCTGTGGCGAGTTTTCAGGAAAATTTTGAGAGAAAGTAGAAGAACTCTTGTGTGCTGACACATTTGCACTTTCAATTTTGTTGGATTGTCTTTTTCTTGAGTATCTGAGGCATATTTTTAGATTCTGCATTCATTTCCAGCTTAGTGACCTTTTTCACAGAGACTGAAGGAATATTCAGTAATGACGCTGAGCTATTCCTGGAGAATTAAGTGTGCAAACACATGCGGACAGTAGGGGTCATAGTTGCCTTAGGTTAACATAAAAAAACTGGTGTGCACACAATGTTTTTTTTATTTGTTTTGCCTTTGTTTTTACATTTATAGAATAATAGTTACAAAAGCTGAGTTTGGTTTGAAAATGTACTCTCTAGCCGCAGTAAAAGATACAAAATGCTGTCTTTTTCCCTTTCTGCATATTTACATCTTTGGTTTCAACATTTCTATTCAAAGAAAAGAATTTTTAATTCTTAAACAGTTATGCTGTGAATGATGGTATTATTGTTTTTATTACTTTCAAACTGGAAAAAAATTTCATTAAAGACTTTGCAATCTTCTAATCGAAATCCTTTAAAAATTTTTTTAGTAGATGAATTTCATATTTTACAGAGTAGTAAAATTTATTTCTCTCTTTTATTTTGAAGAAATGAAGGAGGTTCCTAGATCTTTGATTTTGCATCACAATTCTAATTGCTAGGAAATTATCGTTGCAAAGTTTTATTTGCCAGTGATTGGGTAGAACAGATATGCTTACCTGTCTCTGCATCACTTACTGTAATATACCATGAAAGCTCATACAACAATGACAATTAAACAAAATATTTGATATGGCAAATTATGTACTCAGCTCATAACCTTTTTGATTCAAAAATATTCACAGGAGATCGATGTGTTAAGTAAATGCAAAGAGGCATGTTAGTTATTATAGACATAAAGAGGATGAATAAAACACTAAAGATGATACACAATAATTGTATCTCATATTATTAGTGAGAATGAAAACTAGTACAATGCCTTGAAAACCTGTTTTTGGCAGTTCATACTAAAGCTGATCATACTTGAACATAGCTGTTCCACTAAAAATATATCTCTAAGTATGCTCATCAAAACCCACTGTCATCGAGTTGATTCTAACTCATAATAATCCTATAGGACAGAGTAGAACTGCCCTATAGTGTTTCCAAGGCTGTAAATCTTTACAGAAGCAGACTACCACATCTTTCTCCTGTGGAGTGGCTGGTGGGTTCGAACTTCCAATCTTTTGGTTAGCAAATGAACACTTTAACCACTGCATCACCAGGGCTCCTTGTAGGGCACTCATAGCAGCACTATTTGTGGTCGTCACAAATTGGGAACTATCTGAAAGCCCATCAACAGGACAAATGGTGATACATTCTGGTTTATTTATAAAATAGAATACTCCTGGCAATAGGAATGAACAACCACAGGCAACAATATGGAGGAATCTCACAAATACAATGTTGAGGGAAAGAAGCCAGACATAAAAAAGTACATACCGTATAATTCCATTTGTATAAACATCAAAACCAGGCAAAAGTATTTAATGGTATGAGAAGTCCATGGTAGTTGTCCTTGAAGGGAATTAACTGAATGGACGGAAGAATGGGCTGTGTCTGAGTTGCTAAATTTTTTGTGTTGGTCTGGGTGCTGGTTACACAAGTATATTCGGTTCGTAAAAACTGAACAAGCTGCGTGCTTACAAACTGAACCCCTTTCTATGAGTATATTATACTTCAGTAAAAAGTGAAAGACACACAGATGGTAATAATAAGTTTGTTTACCAACAGAGCATGTTTGAATGGTTTCAATGATTAGCAATATCTTCATACATGGCTCAGGATGTGATCCTTAATCTGCATGTCCACAGTCTTACCTTTGCAAGGGCACCTTGTGTTGAGTGGACTAAAAAAGTCTTATTAATTTTAAGGAAACTCATAGAAGACTGATGAATAAATTATGGTTTATGTATCAATTTACAATGAATAATATTCCTTACCATTAACTGGTACCATATTCAGGTAAACCCTACCATTATTGTCAAATTTGAAACTGGAAGGTGGTTTTAGAGAGTGTAGAATGAGTGCAGAGGCAGGTGAGTAATAACAAGGACTTTTCCTTTAGAATGAGGTGCTGCCCAATTAGTAAGCCACATATATATACATAGAGAGAGAGAGAGAGAGCTATGGTGGTACAGTGGTTAAGAGCTATGACTGCTAACCAGAAGGTCAACAGTTTGAATCCACCAGCCACTCCTTGGAAACCCTGTGGAGCAGATCTACTCTGTCCTATAGGGTCACTATGAGTTGGAATCATTCATGTAACCCATTTCCATTGAGTCAGAACGGGTTTGGCATAGGATCGGGCGGTGTTTTGTTCTGTTGTGCATAGGGTTGCTATGAGTTGGAACCAACTTGATGGCACCTAACAACAACATCAAATATGTATATATATATATATATATATATATATAAAATGTACAGTACCAGTTAATGGTAAAGAACATTACTTATTGTAAATTAATACACACACACATATATATATACATACATACACATATATATATACACATATATGTTTTGTATATATATATTCCAAACCTACTGTTGTGGAGTTGATTCTGACTCATAGCAACCCTGTAGGACAGAGTAGAACTGCCCCACAGGGTTTCCAGGGAGCGGCTGGTGGATTTGAACTGCCGGCCTTTTAGTTGACAGCCAAGCTTTTAACCACTATGTCACCAGGGATCTGATCATATCATCTTTTCTCAGGTAGAGGACGATACAGATGATGAGGCTTCAGACAACTGCACATTCATCTTAGTTCTGCTTACCTGAGATGTTCCACAGATTGCCTTGGCTAGTGATTTGGGAGATTTACAACTTGTTGTCACCCATTGATTGACAACCTCTTAGAGTATTCCCACACATGACTAATCCTGCCCGCTGATTGCCAGTTTGTTCAGAAGGTCATTGCAACCCCAAGTTCTTCACAGCTACCTTGCTCTCTCACTTATGAATGTTGGATAATATTCAAGTAGTTAATTAAACTATTTTATTTGTAACTTATAAGACTGGAAGAAACATTAAGATATCTTTGCTCTTTCCCCACGTTCCAACTACATTATAACTAGTTCAACTAGATGAGAATATATTTACTTTGAAGAAGTACTTTCAAGGAAGATAACCTATTTCAAAAACCTATCTTACTTTTTCACTCGTTCCAGAATGGAGAAGAGAAAGCAATAGCACTAACTGCAAAGACAGAGCGATACAAACTTTGTAGTATTGTTGGGAGAAACTCAAAGTTTCCACTTAGTCTGGAGAAATACTTGGTAGGTTGAAAAATTGCAGGCATCTTCTCTACTGCTACTCATGTTCTTTTGCTCATCCATTTTTGAAGTCAAGCAGCCATAGGAGTCAGACACAACAGAATGAGAGATTGATTATAAGTCTATGTACTGAGGAGGTGTTGGCATTTTCTAAATATCTTTCAAAATGGACTCTTAACTCTAGCCCAAGATCTGTAGATACATACTCATGCAATTGAGCAATGCCCAAAAGGAAGATCTAACTTGATTTTATAGAACCAACTGTACACAGGGAGGGAGTCCAAGTCACCACGGATTGACTGTGTTACATTCAAGCCTGCTGACCTGGCCACATTTTTACAAGGTAAAACTAGAACAACCAGTTAAAATGAAATTGAGGATAAAGCCAGAAATATGGCAAGGTCAGCCACCCATGGTTAGAGAGGAGGCATAAAAGGCAAGATAGAATATTTGCCTTTAGAGGGTTTCAGGTGTAGAACAATTAATATTTCCATTGAAGTCATGATGCATGACAGTAAGTAAAGGAAATAGATTTCAAACATTTGGATGCTTGAATATAAAACCATATTATAAAAGTGGAGAAAAGATTACTGATTTCTTATTGACCTTGTTGTTTGGATTGGTGACAATGTTTAAATATACTATTGATAATATTGAGCGATCATATTATCTACAAAAAATAATTCTGACTTTGTGTTACCTCATGTGCACCATGAAAAAATTTCTATAGTGTTGTTTGTGAAGTGTTGTATGCTTCCTGGAACACTGGATTCCTGGTTTTAGATTTTTTTTTTTAATTTAATGAGTCATTCATTTATTCAGTGTCTGTTCTAAACATTTTGCTAAAGTTTACTGAAGGTACCTACAAAGATGTCTAAGAAATAACCCATGAGCTTAATGGATTTACGATCTAGTGAGTGATGTAGAATAATTCCAGAGTAAGGACAGTGTAAGTCCGAATGAGATTCATGCTAGAAAAGAGAGCAAATGATTCTTGTTATCAGGAAGGCTGCAGAGAGGAGGTGATACTTGAATTTGGTCTTGAAGGATAAGTAGTGTTTCCTTAGTAGAGAAAGTTGCAATGGAAATTCTTTGCTAAGAGAACAACAACAGAAGGACACAGAGGAATGATCCTGGCATGGTGGGCCACTAGAGGCTGTCTGATATTGGTGACTCTGTGTGGGATAAAATGTAATAAGACAGGAGAGTGGTAATTAGGAGACAGACCAATATTTTATAAAGAGAGAAGCTGTAGTCGTTCCTTTTACATTTATCAACATGAGTTTAATGTGGAATCTATCAAAACAACAGAGAACAAAGCATTTTACAAATTGAGTCCTGCATCAACAACTTGCTTTTCTCCATCTGTTGCAAAATCATCTTTCAGTTGAAATACCGACTTGGAAATTTGAAGAACAAAGGATTTTCCTTAATGACTTTTTTTTCCCGCTCTTCATCACCCCATTGCCATTAAAGAGGGCAGTGCTTCTTGGCAGAAGTGCTAAGCAAAGCATGCTCTTTAAGAAGGAAAAATAGGTGTAGACATCATACTAGGTCAGTAGTCACAGAAACAATTTTCATACTGACCAGGGCTTCTTCCAGGATAAGGAATTTACAGTTAGAAGGGTTAAGCCTTCAAACTGGAAAGAAAACGTATGTATGTATGTAGTTTGTGACTAAACAAGCTAAGATATAAGGAGTATATTTCATTGGGAAAAAAAAGTCTTTTTATACTTAAGAATAAATTTATAAATATTACAAACATTTATATTTATAAATTACTTGTAAATTATTTATAAATTATAAACATGAATTTCTAATCCCACAACCATCCAAAAATCATTCTACCTAGGATGAACCATGTATCCTATTTAGTAAGAATTTACTTGCCTACTGCTTTGAAAAGGAGTACTTTTGTTTTTTAAAAGTTTCCAGAAAATAATAAACAAATAGGAAGGGACTGATTTGGCCTGGATGTTCAAGACATTCAGTGACTCGAAGCTTACTTTAGAACTGTAGATCTGAAAAGTCCTAGAAACAGTTTCATTTACTTTTAGTTTCTTGGAAAGAAGAAACCTTGGGAAGATTCATGCTGAAGACATGAAAACGCCAGGAAAGCTGTCCATGTTCCCAACTGTGCCCCTGTCTTACTCAGGACATATTGTGGGTTAATATTCATATCTCTATTCTTTTCTTTGTCAAAAGGAAAAAATCACCTTCAAGCATCATTATCACTGAATATAGTGAATACTTACAGATCAAGGGCTACCCTCAGGCAGCTTTAATCAGGCAAAAATAACAACATCTCTGTCTGCGTCATGGAGCTCAGCAATGTTGTTCGTGACTTTGACTACATGGTTACTTTGAGCACTTAGAATTTTCTTCTCATGCTTTAGTGACAAGTCCCTGAGATGGAATGCCTTGTCTACTTGATTCTGTGGCATGTAGAACTCTTCCTTTTTTTTTTTTATAAATTCAAATCCTAGTCCTTTCTGTCTAGCTGTCCCTTTGGCATCCTGTCCTATGTCTGAGGCACAAGAAAGATGAATTGGGCTTTGAATGCTGATTTCTACTTAATACGGTTTTCTAGAACATCACATAGCCTTTTCGGCCTTATTCTCTTTATTTGTGAAATAGGAATAGTAAAACCTACATCACACAATTCTTTTAGGGGTTAGTTAAAATGCATATTAGATCAAATGTATATAAAGTGCCTAGAAGTTCTAGACATAGGCAACTGTCTTAGCAAATAATAGTGTTTATTCCAATGAGGAAGTTAGCTTTTTATCCTCAGAGTTTTTCTATTATGATTATTATTGAATTCTAATTAAAAACACATGGTCTGATTTTCACATCTGCTAATCAACGAGTACAGCAGTGTTGAAAATTAGTGTGCAAAGTATATCTCCTGCTTGAGGCCCTCATTTAAATAATTACTTCAGATTTTATGGAATACTCAAGACTAATCTTGTAGAATAAGCTTGCTAATATGAGATTTAAACAATACTGGCTCAGCATTTGAATTCATTCCTTTTTTCCCCCCTAAAATAATAGTTATAAATACACAATGAAAGTGAAAAATGATATTAAGGGAAACAGTGCAGCCCTATAATCTGCTCTTTTATAAAAAAAAAAAAGCACCTGTTTTTTTTTTCTTTGCCCGTAGAATTGCATATCCTACTCAATGAATACTGAAAAACTGTCTCTTATTTCAGAAAATAAAAAAAAATAATATTTTAAGTCTATTAGCAGATGGGAATACACTGTAAGTTTATTCAAATCATGCAATGCTAAGGAAATAAATTAGGTTTAATTTAAAGCCACTTAGTCTTCACAGAGCTTTGGCTGGAGTGTAATTTAAGCTGTTTCTATGCGTGTGGTAGCAGCAACTCTTGACTCACCTGACTTAGGTCTAGGATTGTGACTAATGATAAAATGATTCAAGAGCAGGGATGTGTAACTTAGACAGGTTTTCAGAATTTAGTGTCCAAAGAAAGATCTGTGACAAATAGAGAAGTAGAGAGGCGGGGCCAAGATGGCTGACTAGGTAGAAGCCACCTCAGATCTCGCAACAAAGACTAGGAAAAACAAGTGAATCGATCACATACATGACAATCTGCAAACCCTGACCATCAAACACAGATCTAAAGAGTTGACCTGAGTGACAGAGACTGAGAACGAACAACCACGGGGAAGCAGCGACTGTTTTTGGAGCCTGGAGCCAGAGTCCCAGTCAGGAAACCTTGGCACCTGGCTTTGGACTGGGCGCAGTAGAGCTGAGCAGGGCATCCTGAGAGGGCGCAAACACGGGGCGCAGCCCTAGCCCCCTGAAATGACCTCGGGGGAAGCCCAGCCAGTGCACGCAGGCAGCGCAATGACGCGGCTGACAGGGGAGAAGTCATTGGGAGGCAGTGACTGGTTTTGGAGCTGGGAGTGCGGCATCCCAGCCGGGGAACGCTGGTGTTGGGCTTTGGACTGCGAGCGGAGGAACTAACCGCGGCTTCTGAGACAGCGCAAGCATGGGACACGGGCCTGACCCTCGGGGGCAATCTCTACCCAGCCAGCACACACAATCAATGAGCGCCCCCTCTCGGGAATCTCAGATAAAACAGTCATCCCAAGCAAGATAAGTAACATTGTCTATATTCTTGGGTGCTACTCTCTCCTATTTATCTGAACTCTCCCCTCCCCTTCCTAGGCGGCTTCCTTAACTTTGGAATTTCCTGAGCCAGAGGGTGAACTGTGCTGCGGTTTTTCTTTCTTTCTTTTTTTGGTCTTTTCCTAACCCATTCTCCTGGCCTGAGAGAAGCAGCTACAAAAAACCCAGGGACCAAAAATCCTTCCCTAATTGGACTGAAAACACAGAACCAGCTCCAGCCAAGCATATGTGATCCATAGTCTTGGGCTTTCATCCGTACAGGGAACAAGGTGGCTATTATAATGCAAAGGCGTTTCTGATAGGGATCTGACTGTAATTGTTTTAGCAGATTACTGGAAAGATAAGTTTCCCAGGTCTGATATCTCTGCATATTCAACAGAGCCCTCATTGATCCACAACAGGGAACTGAGGGCTGAAGCTCCCCCCAGACCACCTAGTCTCCTGCCTTAGGGGTCTAAGGAGGGTGACACCTACCAATCTGTAGAGGTACTTGCATTGGGGGCCTAATGTACAGCTGCAGAGCCCACCCACCAAAGTGCTTTAGGAATAGAGACACATCTACCTCACTGGCACTTGGGGGAAGCCTGTCAGCATCCTGCCCGCCCCCCTCCCCACCAGAGCATGAACCCCTGCTGCTACTAGAATCTGGTGCACACAACTATCACCACTACTTCTCTAGGTGGATAGGTGACAGTCTGCACCACACACTTGATGACCCAAAATCAGATTCTACTGAAGAATAGTGAATGAACCCTTAGGCTTATATATCTGGTAACAGCCCAAACCAGCTGGTAATAGGACATAAGTGATTCAAGGGCTACAACAAGCAAGACAGCGCAATCTAGTAGCCCATCTACGTATATTGAAAGAAAACAAAAAAAGATAAGACTCAGTGAGCAAATATAGAATAAATCACTACAATATCTTAGTGATGGCTTGGAGACAGCAGTCGATATCAAACCACATAAAGAAGCAGACCATGATTGCTTCTACAACTCCCCAAACTAAACAATCAAAATCTTTCCCAAATGAAGATACAATCCTGGAATTGCCAGATACAGAATATAAAAAACTAATTTACAGAATGCTTCAAGACATCACAGATGACCTCAGAAATGAAATAAGGTAATCTACAGAAAAAGCCAAGGAACATACTGATAAAGCAGTTGAAGAACTCAAAAAGATTATTCAAGAACATAGTGGAAAAATTAATAAATTGGAAGAATCCATAGAGAGACAGAATTCAGAAATCTGAAAGATTAACAATAAAATGACAGAATTAGACAACGCAATAGGAAGTCAGAGGAGCAGACTTGAGCAATTAGAATGCAGAGTGGGAGATCTGGAGGACCAGGGAATTGACACCAATATAGCTGAAAAAAAAAATCAGATAAAAGAATTAAAAAAATGAAGAAACCCTAAGAATCATGTGGGACTCTATCAAGAACAATAACTTGCATGTGATTGGAGTCCCAGAACAGAGAGGGAGGACAGAAAACACAGAGAGAATAGTTGAAGATCTGTTGGCAGAAAACTTCCCTGACATCATGAAAGACGAAAGGATATCTATCCAAGATGCTCATCAAACCCCATTTAAGATTGATCCAAAAAGAAAATCACCAAGACATATTATCGTCAAACTTGCCAAAACCAAAGATAAAGAGAAAATTTTAAAAGCAGCCAGGGATAGAAGAAAGGTCTCCTACAAAGGAGAATCAGTAAGAATAAGTTCAGACTACTCAGCAGAAACCATGCAGTCCAGAAGGCAATGGGATGACATATATAGAGCACTGAAGGAGAAAAACTGCCAGCCAAGGATCATATATCCAGCAAAACTCTCTCTAAAATATGAAGGCGAAATTAAAACATTTACAGATAAACACAAGCTTAGAGAATTTGCAAAAACCAAACCAAACCAAAGCTACAAGAAATACTACAGGAAATTGTTTGGTCAGAAAACCAATAATATCAGATATCAGCACAACACAAGGTCACAGAACAGAACATCCTGATATCAACTCAAATAGGGAAATCACAAAAACAAATTAAGATTAATTTTAAAAAGAAAAAAACACTCAAAACAGGGAATCATTGAAGTCAATATGTAAAAGATTGCAATAATCAAAAAGAGGGACTAAATACAGGTGGCATAGAACTGCCATATGGAGAGGGAAACAAGGCGATATAAGACAATACAAGTTAGGTTTTCACTTAGAAAAATAGGGGTAAATATTAAGGCAACCACAAAGAGGTATAACAACTCCATAACTCAAAATAAAAACCAAGAAAAACATAACGACTCAGCAAACATAAAGTCAAATACTATGAAAATGAGGAACACACAATTTACAAAGAAAAACATCTCAGCACAAAAAAGTAAGTGGAAAAATGAAATTGTCAACAACACACATAAAAAAGCATCAAAATGACAGCACTAAACACATACTTATCTGTAATTACCCTGAATGTAAATGGACTAAACGCACCAATAAAGAGACAGAGTGTCTCAGGCTGGATAAAGAAACACGATCTGTCTATATGCTGCCTACAAGAGACACACCTTAGACTTAGAGACACAAACAAACTAAAACTCAAAGGATGGAAAAAAATATATCAAGCAAACAACAATCAAAAAAGAGCAGGAGTAGCAATATTAATTTCTGACAAAATAGACTTTAAAGTTAAATCCACCACAAAGGATAAAGAAGGACACTACATAATGATTAAAGGGACAATTGACCAGGAAGATATAACCATATTAAATATTTATGCACCCAATGACAGGGCTGCAAGATACACAAAACAAACTTTAACAAAACTGAAAAGTGAGATAGACACCTCCACAATTATAGTAGGAGACTTCAACACACCACTTTCGGAGAAGGACAGGACATCCAGTAAGAAGCTCAATAGAGACACAGAAGACCTAATTGCTGCAATCAACCAACTTGACCTCATTGACTTATACAGAACTCTCCACCCAATAGCTGCAAAGTATACTTTTTTTTCTAGCGCACATGGAACATTCTCCAGAATAGACCACATATTAGGTCATAAAACAAACCTTTGCAGAATCCAAAACATCGAAATATTACAAAGCATCTTCTCAGACCATAACGCCATAAAAGTAGAAATCAATAACAGAAAAATTAGGGAAAAGAAATCAAATACTTGGAAACTGAACAATACCCTGCTGAAAAAAGACTGGGTTATAGAAGACATTAAGGAGGGTATAAAGAAATTCATAGAATGCAACGAGAATGAAAACATTTCCTATCAAAACCTCTGGGACACAGCAAAAGCAGTTCTCAGAGGTCAATTTATATTGATAAATGCACACATACAAAAAGAAGAAAGAGCCAAAATCAGAGAACTGTCCCTACAACTTGAACAAATAGAAAGTGAGCAACAAAAGAATCCATCAGGCACCAGAAGAAAACAAATAATAAAAATTAGAGTTGAACTAAATGAATTAGAGAACAGAAAAACAATTGAAAGAATTAAAAAGCCAAAAGCTGGTTCTTTGAAAAAATTAACAAAATTGATAAACCATTGGCCAGACTGACTAAAGAAATACAGGAAAGGAAACAAACAACCCAAGTAAGAAACGAGATGGGTCACTTCACAACAGACCCAACTGAAATTAAAAGAATCATATCAGATTATTACAAAAAATTGTACTCTAGCAAATTCGCAAACCTAGAAGAAATGGATGAATTCCTAGAAAAACACTACCTACCTAAACTAACACAATCAGAAGTAGAACAACTAAATAGACCCATAAGAAAAAAAGAGATTGAAACGGTAATCAAAAAACTTCCAACAAAAAAAAGCCCTGGCCAGGATGGCTTTACTGCAGAGTTCTACCAAACTTTCAGAGAAGAGTTAACACCACTACTACTAAAGGTATTTCAAAGCATAGAAGATGATGGAATACTACCTAACTCATTCTATGAAGTTACCATATCCCTGATACCAAAACCAGGTAAAGACATCACAAAAAAAGAAAATTACACACCTATATCCCTCATGAACATAGATGCAAAAATCCTCAACAAAATTCTAGCCAACAGAATTCAACAACATATCAAAAAATTAATCCACCATGACCAAGTGGGATTTATACCAGGTATGCAAGGCTGGTTTAATATTAGAAAAACCATTAATGTAATCCACCATATAAATAAAACAAAAGACAAAAACCACATGATCTTATCAATTGATGCAGAAAAGGCATTTGACAAAGTCCAACACCCATTTATGATAAAAACTCTCAGCAAAATAGGAATTGAAGGAAAATTCCTCAGCGTAATAAAGGGCATCTCTCTATTTTTTTTTTTATACAGCCAACATCACTCTAAATGGAGAGAACCTGAAAGCATTTCCCTTGAGAACAGGAACCAGACAAGGATGCCCTTTATCACTGCTCTTATTCAACATTGTGCTAGAGGTCCTAGCCAGAGCAATTAGGCTAGACAAAGAAATAAAGGGCATCTGGATTGGCAAGGAGGAAGTAAAATTATCTCTAGTTGCACATAACATGATCTTATACACAGAAAACCCTAAGGAATCCTCCAGAAAACTACTGAAACTAATAGAAGAGTTTGGCAGAGTCTCAGGCTATAAGATGAACATACAAAAATCACTTGGATTCCTCTACATCAACAAAAAGAACACCAAAGAGGAAATAACCAAATCAATACCATTCACAGTAGCCCCCAAGAAGATAAAATATTTAGGAATAAATATTACCAAAGATGTAAAAGATCTATACAAAGAAAACTACAAAACACTAGTGCAAGAAACTAAAAAGGACCTACTTAAGTGGAAAAACATACCTTGCTCATGGATAGGAAGACTTAACATAGTAAAAATGTCTATTCTACCAAAAGCCATCTATACATACAATGCACTTCCGATCCAAATTCCAATGACATTTTTTAATGTGTTGGAGAAACAAATCACCAACTTCATATGGAAGGGAAAGAAGCCTCGGATAAGTAAAGCATTACTGAAACAGAAGGAGAAAGTGGGAGGCCTCACTCTATCTGATTTTAGAACCTATTATACAGCCACAGTAGTCAAAGCAGCCTGGTACTGGTACAACAACAGGCACATAGACCAATGGAACAGAATTGAGAACCCAGATATAAATCCATCCACATATGAGCAGCTGATATTTGACAAAGGCCCAGTGTCAGTTAATTGGGGAAAAGATAGTCTTTTTAACAAATGGTGCTGGCGTAACTGGATATCCATTTGCAAAAAAATGAAACAGGACCCATACCTCACGCCACGCACAAAAACTAACTCCAAGTGGATCAAAGACCTAAACATAAAGACTAAAACGATAAAGATCATGGAAGAAAAAACAGGGACAACGTTAGAAGCCCTAATACAAGGCATAAACAGAATACAAAACATTACCAAAAATGACGAGGAGAAACCAGATAACTGGGAGCTCCTAAAAATCAAACACCTATGCTCATCTAAAGACTTCACCAAAAGAGTAAAAAGACCACCTACAGATTGGGAAAAAATTTTCAGCTATGACATCTCCGACCAGCGCCTGATGTCTAAAATCTATATGATTCTGTTAAAACTCAACCACAAAAAGACAAACAACCCAATCAAGAAGTGGGCAAAGGATATGAACACACACTTTACTAAAGAAGATATTCAGGCAGCTAACAGATACATGAGAAAATGCTCTCCGTCATTAGCCATTAGAGAAATGCAAATTAATACTACGATGAGATTCCATCTCACTCCAACAAGGCTGGCATTAATCCAAAAAACACAAAATAATAAATGTTGGAGAGGCTGCGGAGAGATTGGAACTCTTATACACTGCTGGTGGGAATGTAAAATGGTACAACCACTTTGGAAATCTATCTGGCATTTTCTTAAAAAGTTAGAAATAGAACTACCATACAACCCAGAAATCCCACTCCTCAGAATATACCCTAGAGAAGTAAGAGCCTTCACACGAACAGATATATGCACACCCGTGTTTATTGCAGCTCTGTTTACAATAGCAAAAAGCTGGACGCAACCAAGATGTCCATCAACAGATGAATGGTTAAATAAATTGTGGTATATTCACACAATGGAATACTATGCATTGATAAAGAACAGTGATGAATCTGTGAAACATTTCATAACATGTAGGAACCTGGAAGGCATTATGCTGAGTGAAATTAGTCAGAGGCAAAAGGACAAATATTGTATAAGACCACTATTATAAGATCTTGAGAAATAGTATAAACTGAGAAGAACACATACTCTTGTGGTTGGGGAGGGGAGGGGAGGGAGAGATGGTGGTAGAGGGTTATTTACTGATTAGTTAGTAGATAAGAACTACTTTAGGTGAAGGGAAGGACAATACTCAATACTCGGAAGGTCAGCTCAACTGGACTGGACCAAAAGCAAAGAAGTTTCCGGGATAAACTGAATGCTTCAAAGGTCAGCGGAGCAAGGGCGAGGATTTGGGGACTATGGCTTAAGGGAACTTCTAAGTCAATTGGCAAAATAATTCTGTTATGAAAACATTCTGCATCCCACTTTGAAATGTGGCGTCTGGGGTTTTAAATGCTAACAAGCGGCCATCTAAGATGCATCAATGGGCCTCAACCCACCTGGATCAAAGGAGAATGAAGAACACCAAGGCCACACGATAACTATGAGCCCAAGAGACAGAAAGGGCCACATGAACCAGAGACTTAAATAATCCTGAGACCAGAAGAACTAGATGGTGCCCGGCCACAACTGATGACTGCCCTGACAGGGAGCACAACAGAGAACCCCTGAGGGAGCAGGAGATCAGTGAGATGCAGACCCCAAATTCTCATTAAAAGACCAGACTTAATGGTCTGACTGAGACTAGAGGAATTCTGGCAGTCATGGTCCCCAAACCTTCTGTTGACCCAGGACAGGAACCATTCCGAAGACAACTCATCAGACATGGAACAGACTGGACAATGGGTTGGAGAGAGATGCTGATGAAGAGTGAGCTACTTGTATTAGGTGGACACTTGAGACTGTGTTGGCATCTCCTGTCTGGAGGGGAGATAGGAGGGTAGAGAGGGTTAGAAACTGGCAAAATTGTCATGAAAGAAGAGACTGGAAGGGCTGACTCCTTAGGGGGAGAGTAAGTGGGAGTGTGGAGTAAGGTGGATATAAGCTTATATGTGACAGACTGACTTGATTTGTAAACGTTCACTTAAAGCTCAATAAAAATTATTAAAAAAAAAAATTGAGAAGTAGAGAGTGAGAGTCCTAAATGGATATGATGTAAAAAACTAAAAAAACTAAACCTGTTCCAGTCAAGTTGATTCCAACTCATGGCGATCTTATAGGACAGAGTAGAACTGCCTATAGAGTTTCCAAGGCTATAAATCTTTATGGAAGCAGACCACTACATCTTTCTTCTGCGGAGTGGCTGGTAGATTTGAACCACTGACCTTCTGGCTAGTAGTCAAGTGCTTTAACCACTGTACCACCAGGGCTTCTTGGATATGGCATAGCGTCCCAGAAAGAACATGGTGCTCTAGCCTGGAGGTCAGTACTGTAGGTTTATCTCTGCTACTAGTCACTGAGTATCTGTTGATCTTGGAATTTTAAATAGGTGATCTCTTCATCAGTGTTGCTGAGAGAGTGAATTCTGATTTTTCTAATTGCATTGTCAGAACCTTGAGAGTAGATTTGTATTTGAGTCCTAATTTATTTGTTGTATAATCTTGCACAAATTACCTAACTTTTTAAACCTTAGTTCCTACAATTTTAAAATGTGAACAATAAAAACAGTGTTTAAAAGAATTAGTTCTGGAATAGAGGCCTTGGGTTCATAACACAACTCTGCCACTCAATAGTTGTACAACCTTGGTCAAGTTACTTAACCTTTCTCTGCCTCATCTGTAAAATGAAGGTAATAACAGCACCTACCTCATAGGGTTGATGTGAGGGTCGAGTGAGTTAATGTGTGTAAAGCATTTAAGACTGTACTTGGCACTTAGTAAATGCTCAACAAATGTTAGCTATTATTAGGCACTTGGACAATAAACTATATAGTATATATAAAACATACAGCACAGTGCCTGGTGCACAATTAACGCTCAATAAATGTTTATTAAATGTTTATTATGTATTACTTTCTTCCTGCTAATCCTTTTAAGTGGTTCTAATAACGTTAAAAAGAATTCAGAGGTCCCTTTAAAAAATAAACTTTTGAACAATTGAAATTATAGAAGACAAAGATTGAAATAAAATTTCACACTAAGATTTTTATTAATATTTAAAATTTTGTCATATTGTGTATAAAATCTTGATAAAAAGCTGCTGTTGTTTCTTCGTTTTCAACAATAGAAATCTGTACTAATTTTGGAAGATCTCATTCATGTCCATATTTCTGTTTTTATGTGTTTCTTCAAATGAATGTGCCATAGTTTTCACATTTGCCTTCAGTAGATTTAGAGTGGAGCTTTCTAGGAACTGATTTTTCCCTTGGAAGAAAATATTATGTTATCGTGTTATGTTCAATCTTATGTTATCATGTCATATGGGAGGCTGCTGAGCTCCTTTGCCTTTACTCTTTTAACCTCCTTCTATTTTCACTTTTCTCCGTTCCCCAAAAATTCCCTTAAAATTGGAAATATCCTTACCCTCTGTTACAGCAATACCCAAATGATTCTTGGTCAATGACTTCAACTAGCAAAAAGAAGTGACTTTTGAACTGATTGAAAAGATAGCAAAAGAAGACAATCCTTTGTGACTAAAAATATCTTCCCTTTTAATTCTCAATTTATATCTGAGTTAAAGAATCAAAACTTTCTATTCAGGAATAACAAAACAACAAAACAACAAAAAACAAAACAAAACTTACAATTCAGGCCTTTATAATTCAGTCACACTAAATGGATTGCAAAATAATCTACTGGGTCTGAAGTGGGTCACAAGGTGAACGTGAGAAAGGATAGCAAACACAGACTCCATCTATCTGGAGAATATATTATGGTTGCTATACTGGTGTCAGAAGCCACTTCCACAGTAGAGAGGATTGTGGGCTGTTTGTTTATTGTTTTTGATTTTTTAAAGCATGGTATATCAGTCAGGGTCCCACCTGGCTTAACCAAAGGGGTAGCTGAAGAGTTTAATGGAGAGACTCTTCATACAAGTGTGAGAGGAATCAAGAAATGACCAAGAAACAGTGAAGTACCCAGGGCTGTTATGTTAATTGTTGTCCAGTTGGCTCCAATTTATGGTAACCTTATGTATAACGGGAACCCTGATGGAGTAGTGGTTAAATGCTATCGCTGCTAACCAAAAGGTCAGCAGTTCAAATCCATCAGGTGCTCCTTGGAAACTCTATGGGGCAGTTCTACTCTGTTGTATAGGGTCGCTATGAGTCAGAATTGACTCTAAGGCAGTGGGTTTGGTTTTTTGGTTTTATATGTATAAAAGAATGAAACATTACCAAGCTTTGGACCATCTTCGTGATCATTGGTGTGCTGAGGTTCATTGTCATGGCTATTGTGTCCATCCATCTTATTGAGGGTTCTCTCTTTTTTTGTTGGCCCTCTAACAAACTTGATGTCCTTTTTGTCTTTCCTGATGATGTGTCTATGTCGGAGAATATTCTGTGATCCATAAGGTTTTCATTGGCTAATTTTCAGAAGCAGATCACCAGGCCTTTCTTCCTAGTCTCTCTTACTCTGGAAGCTCTGTTGAAACCCATCCACCATGGGTGAACTTACTGGTATTTGAAATACTGGTGGCGTAGCTTATGTCATCATAGCAACATGCAAGCTACTACAGTAGGACAAACTGACAGACAGGGCTAATAAAAGTGAAAATATGTTAGCACTTCTAGGCCTCAAAGGCAAGGGCAGAGTGCTGAATACCAATAGTGGAAAATGTAGCTGCAACAGGAATTGTAGCTGCAGACAGAGGAATGAACCACTGCCAAACAGTCACGGTAGGGAGAAAATAGGGGGAATACTGTGTCCTATTCTGATCCCACCTCTGCTCTCCTGCCAGAGCCTCCCGGTGATTGAGCACTAGAAGCCAGAGGGCAAGGGAGCTGAGTGGCACTACCCTTGGAGGTCCTGCATCACAAAACAGGGCTCAGAGGGGCTGGGAATGGATCTGGAAGGGCAAACTAAGAATAAGCTGCATGCAAAGGCTTTGTTATTTTAAGTTAAAATTGCATCCTAAATGTGAGACCCAGCAACGTGTTGATTAGAAATACAGTCATCATTTTTCAAGTATCTATTTGTGGCATTGAATTCATTCTTTCATATTCTATAGTAATTCTGGGATCTTGGTATCTTCTGTTCAAATGCTTTCTTCCTGCTGTCAGTGCTTTACTGATTATGCAGTTGAATATTCAGCCTCATTTGATGATTCACAATGCACCTAGAAAGTTATTGATATCAGATATAATCATTATCCTTGTGTGGAAGCTGGGAGAAACAGAAGATAAAAAGGATGCTTTATTAGTGAGACTAAAGCTCTGTTGAGTGACAGGCAGAACATCAATCTTGCAATAATTATTTTTATTTTCTTAGTTACTGCATCAAATTAATCACCCTATTCTTGGTGACTTGGTGTTCAACAGCTGGAAGCAATTAAAAGCTAGTCAGTCTCATGGAGAATGGTTAAGAGTATAACTCTGAAGCAGGACTTCAGAACTGATTCATTTGGGGTATGAATCCTTACTGAAAATTTGCATTTCTAACAAGTTCCCAGGCAATGCTAATACCGCTGGTTACGGACCAATTCTGAGACCACAGTGGTTCTCAAAACTTATCACACATAAGAATCACCTGAGGATCTTGTTAAAATGTAGATTCTGATTCAGTATATCAGGAGTGGAAATGCAAGTTCTCAGCAGGAGCTCTTACTGGAATGAACTGGTTTGTAGCCCTGCTCTGAAGTCCTAGTGCCAATGTTTAAATTGCATGTAGCTCGACAACTAATTAATGGCACAAACTCAGGCAAATTTATTAACATTTTAAAGTTTTTCTTTCTGATTTATAAAATACGGTTAATAATATTACCCATATTATAAGATGATTATAAAGTTTAAATAAATATGCATGTAAAAATATTTTGCATAATGTTTCGTGCTTGGTAGGTGCATGATATAACTATAATTCTGAGAGCCAGTTGGATTTATCATTTAGACAGAACCCCTGAAAGATGTAGTAAGTTGAGGCTAATATTGGGCCTATACTATTAAGAAGAGTTCCCATCCGATGTGGAAGACTTTGTCCATAATGGAAAATATTGTCTTATTCTTGAGGCAATGTAGAAGGTATGGTAGGAGTAAAAGACAAGAAAAATTATGGAAACAAGGAAAAGAAGCAAAGACAAAAGGAATCTCCAAGAATTAAAGAACTGTTTAATTGTTTTCCAGAAGTTGATTTAACTGACTACTCAATGAAACTGTAGAAGTGACATTGTTTGTTATAATATTGTAAAAAAAAATTGATATTTAAGATTAGACACGTTAGAACGCTTTTCAAAACTGACAAGGAAGATGGGCTGGAGAGTAAGTAGTGACAAGAAAATATTTCTGCCCCTAGATGTAGAAAGCTTGGATATTAGTACTAGTTCTGTAGCTATCTGTGACTTTGAATGAGTCACCTCTCTGCAATTCAGTTTCACTTTATAATGAGAGAGGTGGCCAGAGCAGCAGTTTTTAAAATGCCTTTCATAAAAATTGTGTTCATTAGTCACATAGGTCTGGGAAATAGTACATTCTACATCTCCTGCTCAGAAATTCCCACAGTATATGAACTCACTGAAAATTCAGAAATTTTCTGCAGCAAGGAAAAAAAAAAAGATCAAGAAAAAAAGTTCAATTTTGTTTAATCCAATTATTTTAAACTTATTTACTTGTGAGATCCCCTTTTTTTTCCCTCCCATACAACATCTGGAAACCCTGGTGGCATAGTGGTTAAGTGCTATGGCTGGTAGCCAAAAAGTCTGCAGTTGGAATCCTCCAGGCGCTCCTTGGAAACTCTGTGGGGCAGTTCTACTCTGTCCTATAGGGTCGCCGTGAGTCGGAATCGACTGGACAGAAAACTAGAGATAATTGAATATATATGTATTTTAATAAATTATCTACAATGAACGTGGAGCTCACTGAATACTAAATGTGTACTTATAATTTGCCATGGCATTTTTCCCACTTACTAAATCTGAGTAAAATATAGCCATTATTTTCCCGGGAAAAGAGCATAAATAAAAATATAAAAGTAGATCTGAGAGAATTGTTGCTACTTACTATGATCAGGGAAACAAACCTATCTAGAATGACATTTGCTTCAGAAACCACAGTGTAAATTCATTTGTCTGACAATCAGTCATGTGCTTGGGCCTAAACACTAATAATGCATGAACGTCTTGCTTTTGGAATACTGGATTCTTCACTACTAAGCTCTTTTCTATCATTCAGATTTCCTCTGCTAATAAACAGTAAAACAATAGATCATATATTTTGAAGGGTATGGTTTGAAGTAATTTCACCTACCAGTCAACATTTCCTATTTTTCCATCGATGTATTTGAAACATTTAATTTAATCAGACTGTGTTTTTCTTTTTCCACTGGAAGAAATTTTATATCATTGCCTTTGCTCATAGGGATGTTGTTAGGCGTAGTGCCTGAATTAAGTGTGTGGGTGGGGTATTTATGTGTGTGCACTTGTTAAGCATTACTCTAGAACCTGGGTTGTTAACATTTTCCAAAGGTGATAAAAGAGACAATATCGAAGTCCCAGTGTATAAAACTATGAACTAGTCAAGATTTTTGAGATTACTTACCTTCCTTTTTTTCAATAAATAGGAACTATTTATTTATTTTTATTTATTTTATTTATTCAAATGTTTAAATTATATCCTCAATATTTAGGCATATTACACAATATCAGCTCCTGTTTTCATTTAAAAATTTTTTATTTATTTTGTTGTTGAGAATATACACAGCAAAACACACCAATTCAACAGTTCCTATACATACTCCTTAGTGACACTGATTACGTTCTTTGAGTTGTGCATCCGTTCTCACCTTCCTATTCTGCGTTGTTCCTCCCTCATTAACATAAACTCACTGCCCTCCTACCAGGAATTTTAAGAGCCATGATTCATTAACTTTTTCCTTGATATCAAACACCACTGCTGCTGGTTCTGTATTAATTTTATGCCCCAGTCTGACAACTGGATTTCTGTCTCACTTGTGTGATGAAATCTTAAATTGTACCCTATCCATACCTAGTTACTGTTTTCCTGTATTGACTTCTTCTCTTAGTCTTAAAAAGCTTCCCAGAATTCTTTAACTGTCTTTGACTTGCCAAACTTTGTTGCGCCCCTGTGGCCCCCCCTCCAAATTTAAGTCCTGCTCAAGTCTGAGTTTCTTCACCAATAATCTGGTTAACATCTAACATGTTATCTGAGCTATAGTATAGGTGGAATGTGGTAGAACTGTTGCTGAGGAAAGTATTGAGAAACTATGGAGGAAAGATGGGAAATGATATGAACAAAGCATCAAAGTACGAAGAGACAGGTACATTTCTTCATTCACAAGTTTGTGAAATTTGTAAGGACAAGGAATATTGTCTCTATTTACTGCTATTTCCGTAGTGTCTGAAACTATACACGGCATTAACCTATCCAGTAACTACTTGTTGGATGAATATCTGGGGGACACACTGAATTTACTGGTTTGACTGGAGGGCACTTTAATGTGAGCTTTTTTTTTTTCTCTCTCTCTTTTTCAAAATTTTTGTTGTGTTTTAAGTGAAAGTTTACAAATCAAGTCAGTCTCTCACACAAACCTTATATACACCTTGCTGTATACTCCTAGTTGCTCTTCTTCTAATGAGACAGCACACTCCTTCACTCCATCCTGTATTTCTCTGTTCATTCAGCCAGCTTCTGTCTCACTTGGCCTTGATATCACCCCTCCAGACAGGAGCTGCACACATAGTCTCAGATATCTACTTGATCCAAGAAACTCAGACCTCACTAGTATCATTTTCTGTCTTCTAGTCCAGTCCAATCCCTGTCTGAACAGTCGGCTTTGGGAATGGTTCCTGTCTTGGGCTAACAAATCTGGGGACCATGACCTCCGGGGTCCTTCTAGTCTCAGTCAGACCATTAAGTCTGGTCTTTTTATGAGAATTTGAGGTCTGTATCCCACTGCTCTCTTGCTTCTTTAGGGATTCTCTGATGTATTTCCTGTCATGGCAGTCATATGTTGTAGTCAGGCACCATATAGTTCCTTTGGTCTCAGGCTGATGTAGTCTCTGATTTATGTGGCCCATTCTGACTCTTGGGCTCATACTTACCTTGCATCTTTGGTGTTCTTCATTCTCCTTTGCTCCAGGTGGGTCGAGACCAATTGATACATCTTAGATGGCTGCTTGCTAACGTTTAAGACCTCAGACCCCACTGTCCAAAATGAGATGCAGAATGTTTTCTTAATAGATTTTCTTATACCAATTGACCTAGATATCCCCTGAAACCATGGTCCCTAAATCCCTGCCCCCGCTACATTGGCTTTCGAAGTGTTCCGTTTATTTAGGAAACTTCTTTGCTTTTGGTTTGGTCCAGTTGTGCTGACTTCTCCTGTATTTTGTGTTGTCCTTCCCTTTTTTTTTTCCCCTTTACCTAAATTAGTTCTTGTCTACTACCTAATTAGTGAATACCCCCTCCCTCCTTCCCTTTAGTAACATCAAAGAATGTTTTCTCTGTTTAAACTATTTCTCGAGTTCTTATAATAGTGGTCTCATACAATATTTGTCCTTTTGCAACTGACTAATTTCTCTCAGTATAATGCCTTCCAGGTTCCTCCATGTTACGAAATGTTTCACAGATTCATCATTACTCTTTATCAATGCATAGTATTCTATTGTGTGAATATACCATTATTTATTTATCTGTTTCATCCGTTGATGGACACCTTGGTTGCTTCCATCTTTTTGCTATTGTAAACAGTGCTGCAATGAACATGGGTGTGCATATATCTGTTCGTGTGACGGGTCTTACTTCTCTAGAATATATTCCAAGGAGTGGGATTGCTGAATCATATGGTAGTTCTATTTCTTGTTTTTTAAGGAAGCACCAAATTGATTTCCAAAGTGGTTGTACCATTTTACATTCTCACTGGCAATGTATAAATGTTCCAGTCTCTCCATAACCTCCACAATATTTATTATTTTGTGTTTTTTGGATTAATGCCAGCCTTGTTGGAGTGAGATGGAATCTCATTGTAGTTTTGATCTGAATTTCTCTAATAGCTAATGATCGTGAGCATTTCCTCAAGCATCTGTTAGCTACCTGAATGTCTTTTTTAGTGAAGTGCCTGTTCATATCCTTTACCCATTTTTTAATTTGGTTATTTGTCTTTTTTATTGTTGAGTTTTTGCAGTAACGTGTAGATTTTAGAGATCAGATGCTGATCGGAAATGTCATAGCTAAAAACTTTTTCCCAATCTGTAGGTAATCTTTTTACTGTTATCTAATTCTTCTTCCAGTGTTTGTACAGTTCTAGTAATGTTTTCTATACTGTTTAGGCCATGTATTAGGGCTCCTAGAGTTGTCCATATTTTTTCTTCCATGATCTTTATCATTTTAGATTTTATACTTAGGTCTTTGATCCATTTTCAGTTGGTTTTTGTGCATGGTGTGAGATATGGGTCTTGTTTCATTTTTTTGCAAATAGATATCCAGTTATGCCAGCACCATTTGTTAAAGAGACTGTCTTTTCCTCATTTAACTGACTTCGGGGCTTTGTCAAGTATCAGCTGCTCATATGTGGGTGGATTTATGTCTGGATTCTCAATTCTTTTCCATTGGTCTGTGTATCCCTTGTTTTACCAGCACCAGGCTGTTTTGACTGCCTTGGGGGTATAATAGGTTCTAAAACCAGGTAGTGGAAGGCCTCCCGCTTTGTCCTTCTTTTTCAGTAATGCCTTACTTCTCCGGGTCCTCTTTCCCTTCCATATGAAGTTGATGATTTGTTTCTCAATCTCATTAAAAAATGTCATTGGCATTTGGATCTGGATTGCATTGTATCTATGGATTACTTCGGGCAGAATAGACATTTTTACATTGTTGAGTCTTCCCATCTGTGAGCAAGGTATATTTTTCCACTTATGTAGGTCTTTTTTGGTTTCTTGCAGTAGTGTCTTATAGTTTTCTTTGTATAGGTCTTTTATGTCTCTGGTTTGATTTATTCCTAAGTATTATATTTTCTTAGGGGCTATTGTAAATGCTATTGATTTGGTGATTTCCTCTTCAAAGTTCTGTTTGTTGGTGTAGAGGAATCCAGCTGATTTATGTATGTTTATCTCGTATCTTGATACTCTGCTGAACTCTTCTATTAGTTTCAGTCGTTTTCCTAAGGATTCCTTAGGGTTTTCTGTGTATAAGATCATGTCATCTGCAAATAGAGATACTTTCACTTCTTTCTTGCTAATCTGGATGCCCTGTATTTCTTTATCTAGCCTGATTGGTCTGCCTAGACCTCCAGCACAATGTTGAATAAGAGCGGTGATTAAGGGCATCCTTGTCTGGTTCCCGATCTCAAGGGGAATGCTTTCAGGCTCTCTCCATTTAGGATGATGTTGGCTATTGGCTTTGTATAAATACCCTTCATTATGTTGAGGAATTTTCCTTCAATTCCTATTTTGCTGAGAGTTTTCATCATGCATGGGTGTTGGACTTTGTCAAATGCCTTCTCTGCATCAATTGATAAAATCATGTGGTTCTTGTTTTTTGTTTTATTTATGTTATGGATTACGTTAATTGTTTTTCTAATGTTGAACCATCCCTGCATACCTGTTATGAATCCCACTTGGTTGTGGTGAATTATTATTTTTTTTTAATGTTGAACTCTATTGGCTAGAATTTTGTTGAGGATTTTTGCGTCTAAGTTCTTGAGGGATATTGGTCTGTAATTTTCTTTTTTGTGGAGTCTTTACCTGGTTTTGGTTTCACAGTTATGCTGGCTTTATAGAATGAATCTGGGACTATTCCACGCTTTTTTTATGCTCTGAAATACTTTTAGTAGTAATGGTGTTAACTCTTCTCTGAAGTTTGATAGAATTCTCCAGTGAAGCTGTCAGGGCCAGGGCTTTTCTTTGTTGGGAGCTTTTTGGTTACTTTTTCAATCTCTTCTTTTGTTATAGGTTTATTTAGTTGTTCTGCCTCTGTTTATATTATTTTAGGTAGGTGGTGTGTTTCTAGAAATTTGTCCATTTCCTCTAGGTTTTCAAATGTGTTAGAGTACAACTTTTCATAGTACTCTGTTATGATTCTTTTAATTTCAGTTGGTCTGTTGTGGTACCGCCCATCTCATTTCTTATTCAGGTTATTTGCTTCGTCTCCTGTTTTTCTTTTGTCAGTGTGGCCAGTGGTTTACTGATTTTCTTAATCTTTTCAAAGAACCAGCTTTTGGCCTTGTTAACTCTTTCAGTTGTTTTTGTTTTCTATTTCATTTAATTCTGCTCTAATTTTTATTATTTGCTTTCTTCTGGTGCCTGAAGGTTTCTTTTGTTGCCCTCTTTCTATTTGTTTACGTTGTAGGGATAATTCTTTGATTTTGGCCCTTTCTTCTTTTTGTATATGTGCATTTATTGATATAAGTTGACCTCTGAGCACTGTTTTCCAAAGATTCTGATAGAAAGTGTTTTTGTTTTTGTTGGATTCTATGAATTTCTTTATTCCCTCCTTAATTTGTTCAGTAATCCAATCCTTTTTGAGCAAAGTGTTCAGTTTCCCTGTGCTTGATTTGTTTTCCCTGCTTTTTCTGTTATTGACTTCTAGTTTTATGGTCAGAGAAGATGCTTTGTAATATTTTAATGTTTTGGACTCTATTAAGGCTTGCTTTATGGCCTAATATGTGGTCTCTTCTAGAGAATGTTCCATGTGCATTGGAAAAGAAAGTATACTTGGCTGCTGCTGGGTGGAGTGTTCCGTATATGTCTGCGAGGTAAAGTTGGTTAATTGTGGCATTTAGCTCTTCCATGTCTTTATTGAGCTTCTTTCTGGATGTTCTGTCCTTCACTGAAAGTGGTGTGTTGAAGTCTTCTGCTATTATTGTGGAGCTATCCATCTCACTTTTCAGTGCTGTTAGAGTTTGTTTTATGTATCTTCAATTCCTGTCGTTGGGTGCATAGATATTTAATATGGTAATATCCTCCTGGTATATTGCCCCGTTAATCATTATACAGTGTCCTTCCTTATCCTTTGTGGTAGATTTAAGTGTGGAGTCTGTTTTGTCAGAAATTAGTACAGCCATTCCTCCTCATTTTTGTTTGTTGTTTGCTTGATATATTTTTTTTCCATCCTTTGAGTTTTTAATTTGTTTGTGTCTTTAAGGCTAAGGTATATCTCTCGTAGGCACCATATAGACAGATTGTGTTTTTTTATCCATTCCGCAACTTTCTGTCTCTTTATTGGTGCATTTAGTCTGTTCACATTCAGGATGATTATAGATAGGTATGAGTTTAGTGCTGTCATTTTGATGTCTTTTTTGTGTGTTGACAGTTTCGTTTTCCACTTACTTTTTTTGTGCTGAGTTTTTCTTTGTAAATTGTGTGTTCCTCTTTTTTATTGTAGTTGAATTTGTTTTTTCTAAGTCTTTCTGTTTTTCTTGTTTTTTGTTTTGAAGGGTAAGATTGTTAGCCTTCTTTGTGGTTACCTTAATATTTACCCCTATTTTTCTAAGTTTAAACCTAACTTAAAAACTAAACCAAACCCAGTGCTGTCGAGTCGATTCCAACTCATAGCAACCCTATAAGACAGAGTAGAACTGCCCCATAGAGTTTTCCAAGAGCGCCTGGCAGATTCAAACTGTGGACCCTTTGGTTAGCAGCCATAGCACTTAACCACTACACCACCAGAGTTTCCAAAAAAAACCTAACCTATATCTCTCTATATTGCCTTGATTTCCTCTCCATATGGAAGATCAAAGCCTACTTTATTTAGTCCCTCTTTATTGATTTAACGTTGTCATCTTTTACATAATGACATCACTGATTCCTTGTTTTGAGCATTTTGTAATCTTAATTTATTTTTGTGATTTCCGTATCTGAGTTGATATCTGGTTGCTGTGTCCTGTGTTCTAGTGTTGGGTTGATATATGATATTAATGATTTTCTAACAAGAGAATTCCCTGTAGCATTTCTTGTAGTTTTGCTTTGGTTTTTGCAAATTCTCTAAGCTTCTGTTTATCTGTAAATGTGTTAATTTCATCTTCATGTTTGAGAAACAGTTTTGCTGGGTATCTAATTCTTGGTTGGTAGTTTTTTTGTTTCAGTGCTTTATATATGTCATCCCATTGCCTTCTGGCCTACATGGTTTCTGTTGAATAGTCCGAACTAATTGATTCTCCTTTGTAGGTGACTTTTTGCTTATCCCTGGCTGCTCTTAAAATTTTCTCTTTATCTTTGGCAAGTTTGATTATAATGTCTTGGTGACTTTCTTTTGGGATCTACCTTGTATGGAGTTTGATGAGTGTCTTGGATAGGTATTCTTTCATCTTTCATGATGTTAGGGAAGTTTTCTGCCAACAAATCTTCAACAATTCTCTCTGAATTTTCTGTTATCCTTCCCTGTTCTGCTATTCCACTCACTTGCAAGTTATTCTTCTTGATAGAGTTCCACATGATTCTTAGGTTTCTTCATTTTTTTTTAAATTCTTTTATCTGATTTTTCTTCAACTATATTGTTGCTAAGAGTTTTATCATTAATCTCACTAATTCAGCCTTCCATTTGCTCAATTCTGCTCCTCTGACTTTCTATTGAGTTGTCTAATTCTGTAATTTTATTGTTAATCTTCTGAATTTCTGGTTGCTTTCTCTCTATGGATTCTTGCAGCTTATTAAATTTTTCATTATATGCTTGAATAATCTTTTTAATTTCTTCAACTGCTTTATCTATGCGTTCCTTGGCTTTTTCTGTGTGTTGGCTGATCTTGTTCCTGTTGTCATTCCTGATGTCTTGAAGAGTTCTGTATATTAATCTTTTGTATTCTACATCTGGTAATTCCAGGAATACGTCATCATCCAGGAGAGTCACTGATTCTTTGTTTCTGAAGTTTGTTGAAGCAATCATGGTCTGCTTCTTTAAGTAATTTGATATCGACTGTTGTCTCCGAGCCATCCATAAGTTATTTTATTAATTTATGTTATGTTTGCTCACTTTGTCATAGTTTCTTGCTTTATTTTGATTTACCCAAATAGGCTACTAGAGTGAGCTAACTTGATTATTGGAGACTTTGAAGCACTAATGTCCTGTTACCAGATGACTAGAGCTGTTACCAGGTATTTGAGCCTAGGAGTACACTCACTATTCTTGTATAGATTCAGCTCAAGTGTCTTGATAGTGTCTCCTAGTGTGTGGTGTAGGCTCTCACCTACTCTCTTAGAGGAGCAGTGGTGATGGGTGTATACACAGGCTTCTGGTAGCAGCAGGGTGTCACGCTCTGAGGAAGGCAGGGGGCTGACAGCCTTCCCCCAGGTGTCAGTGTGGAAGAGCATCCCTGTTCTCTAGAGTGCTTTGGTGGGTGGGCTCTCCAACTGTACCATAGACACCCAATGCTTATGCTTGTAAGGCCTGGTAGGCACCTTTATCCTTGGACCTCTTTCATGGGTGCCTTTGTGGCGTGGATGGAGCCTCCAGACCTCAGGCCCCTGCTGTGGGTAGGTGAAGGCCCTGTTATAGGCAGAGTGGTATCAAACATCCAATACCTGCCTCTCCACTGCATAGCTGAAACAGTTACAGTCAGGCCTCAAACAAATTTGTCCTTGCAATATAATAGCTAGACCCTATCTGGTGTAGTGGAGCCACCTGGATCCATGCAGGTGTGAAAGACAAAGTCTGTGAATTGCTTATGCCTGGACTGAAGCTGCTTCTGCTCTGAGCTTCCAGATTATGGGAGTCAGAAGAGTATTTTTCCCCCGTTTGTTAATTTGTTCCTTCTCCAAGTCCAGGAGAATGGCACAGGGGTACAGCAGAACTTATCTCAGGCCCAGGGAAATCAACTATTAAAGAAGCCAGCTGGGGCAGAGGGAGGAGGGATGAGATAGACAGGAGAGAGTTATTTCAAAAGGAGGAGCTTTTAGATCCATGTGGTAAATTAGACAAAATCGCTTATCTTGTGCCGAGAGCATGCGGCTTTATCTCAGATTCCAGAGGCATGTGAAGCCTGCGCACACTGGATGGGTCCCCACTGAGATCGCCCCAGGGGGTTAGGGCTGTGTTCTGTGCTTGTCTTCTTTCACTGAAGCAGCTATGTCCTAAACTGCACTGCAAGTCCCACAGCCATCATACCAGGGGGTCGAAGGTGCCGGCACTTCAGTTGCCTTCTTTCGCTGAAGGAGCCACTTCCTAAATGCCACAGCCAGCCTTGCTGCAGACATACCACAGGGTCAGGCGTGTGCCACTCTGCTTGCCTTCTTTTGTTGAAGTGGTTGTGTCCTGGAAAACTACCATCAGCCTCGCCGCAGTCACGCTAAGGAACACACCAAGGAATTGGAGCTAAGGTGCTGCCGAGGGCTCAGCAACTCCTCGCTGTTTCTGCACCGTCTCTCCCTCCCCCATCACTCAGTCCGATTTCTTAACTTTGCCTTTGATGCTTACGTTTCCTAGTTTGTCATATATATAATCGATTCACTTGTTTTTTTTTGGATCTTTTTTGTAAGAGGGATCACCGGAAGCACCTGACTACTTTGCCATCTTGAAAGCAGCTCCACTTACCTCTTTCTTTTTGGGCTCCATTTGCATTTTCAACTACCAGAAGTATACCTTGCTATTACTGCAACTCTACTGTATATCACATATTCGTTCTGTTGGTTGTCACCTCATCACTTACAGTAGATTAAGTTGTTTTCAGCTACTTGCTTAAAGAGGCAAAATAAGTAAATAGTAATGGTTTTTAATGGTTACTTCTAGTTGTTCATAGCAATGATAACAATGATAACCTTACAATTTATTAACAACTTACAGTATTATAAAACCCATTGACGTCAAGTTGATTACGACTCATAGAGACCCTATAGGACAGAGTAGACTGCCCCACTGGGTTTTCAAGAGTGTAATCTTTATAGAAACAGACTGCCACATCTTTCTCCTGCAGAGCAGCTGATGGGTTCAAACCGCTGAACTTTCAGTTAGCATCTGAGCACTTAACCACTGTGCTACCAGGACTCCTTAGTGTATTATAGACACTATATTTGTCTACAAATATTACCTTGAATTCTGTCAACAATCTATGAAGTAGGCAGTATTCTCATCTGCAACCCCAGAGAGATTGAATAGCTTGTCCAAAGCATAATAGTAAGTGCCTAAGTCAGGATTCAAATCCAGTACTGGCCCCAAAGCTTTCTTTTGCCAAAACAATCTGCCTTATAGGACAATGCACATGGTCAGCCTGATACCACATATGGTGTAGCATATGATCCAGCATATGGTACATTATAGACAATGTGCCATTTGCACATGTAAAAAGCGCATATTCTGCTCTTTGTGGGTAGAGCGCTCTGTAAATGTCAGTTAACTCAATTTGATTGATACTGTTGTCCAGGTCTTCTATATCCTTATGTATAGTTATTCTATCAATTACTGAGAGAGAGGTATTGAAATATCCTCAATTATTATTGCTGAATTGTCTATTTCTTCAACTCTATACATTTTTACTTCATGTATTTTGGAACTCATTTGTCTGGTGCCTATACCTTTATAATTATTGTATCTTCCTGATGTAGTGACTGTTTCACCATTATGAAATGGCTCTTTTTGCTTCTAGGAATGTTCCTTAAATTCTATGTAGTCTTATATGAATATAATGCCTCTAGCTATTTTATGGTTACCATTTTTTTTTTTTTTATTCATATAGTTGTCTTTTGCCATTCATTTCCTTTCCAGCTACTTGTGTGTACTCCTGTAGATAGTATGTAGTTAAATCTTGCTTTTTAAAAATGATCTGACAAGCTGTACCTTTTGATTAGGGTATTTTGCCCATTAATATTTAATAAAATTTTATATTTGGATTCATATCTGTCATATAGTTACTTTTTCTATATGTCCCATATCCTTTTTCCTCTTCCTTTTTTTGTTGTTAAATAAATGTTTTTCTATGTACCATTTTTATTTCTCTGTTGATTTTTTAAATGTATATTTTGAGGTTTTTTATTGTGCTTGCTCTAGGGATTATAATATGCATCTTAACTTTCCAGAATATTCTTGAGGTTAATACTAATTTAATTCTGGTAAAATACAGTGACTTTACTCCAATATAGCTCCAATTCCTCCCCTGTCCATTGTGCTATATATTTTTTTAAATTCCTGTACATATTGCATCTTTATATGCTATGAATCCAATCTAGCAATGCTGTAAATACTGCTTCAATATAAACAATGTTTTTCAGGAAAAAGAAAAGAAAAATTATGTATATATAATCTTTTATATATACCCACCTATTTTCCATTTCTCATGCTCTTCTTTTTTTTTTTTTTTCCTGTGGATACAAGTTACTGTCTGGTGTCATTTTCTTTTGGCCTGGAAGACTATCTTTAGTGTTTCTTGTAGGGCAGATCTGATAGAATGAATTATCTCAGTTTTTATTTATCTATGACTGTCTTTCCACCATTTGTCTGCCATTTGTCATACTGTGGTGGCTTGTGTGTTGCTGTGATGCTAGAAGCTATGCCACTGGTATTTCAAATACCAGCAGGGTCACCCATGGTGGTCAGGTTGCAGTGGAACTTCCAGACTAAGACAGATTGGGAAGAAGGACCTGGCGATCTACTTCTGAAAAAATTGGCCAGTGAAAACCTCAACGTAAAGAAAACGAAAATCCTCACAACTGAAACAAAAAGCAACCTCATGATAAATGGAGAAAATATTGTGGTTGTCAAGGGTTTCATTTTACTTGGGTCCACATAAAATGCCCATGGAAGCTGCAGTAAGGAAGTCAAAAGTCATAATGTACTGAGCAAATCTGTGCAAAAGACCTTTTTTAAGTGTTAAAAAGCAAAGATGTCACTCTGAGAACTAAAGTGTGCCTGATCCAAACCATGGTATTTTTAATCACCTTATGTGCATGCAAAAGCTGGACAATGAATAAGGAACTCCAAAGAAGGATCGATGCATTTGAATTACGGTGTTCATGAAGAACATTGAATATACCATGGACTGCCAGAAGAATGAACAAACCTGTCTTGGAAGAAGTATAGCCAGATGTTCCTTAGAAATGAGGACAGTGAGACTTCGCCTCAGGTACTTTGGGCATGTTATCAGGAGGGATCAGTCCCAGGAGGAGGACATCATGCTTAATTAACTGGAGGGTCAGTGAAAAAGAAGACCCTCGATGAGATGAATTGACACAGTTGCTGCAACAATGGCCTGAAACAGCAATAATTGTGAGGATGGCACAGGACCAGGCAGTGTTTTGTTCTGTTGCACATTGGGTTGACGGCACCTAGCAAAAATAACAACATGATTATCTTTACCATCTTTGCTTATGAAGGATAGTTTTACTTTTTTGACAGATTTTTTTCCCTCCAGCACTTTGAATATGTCATTCTTCTGCCTTCTTGCTTCCTTTGTTTCTTATGTGAAGTTAGTCATTAATCACATTATTGTTCCCCTCTATACCATGAGTCATTTTTTCTCTTGCTGATTTCAAAATTTTTCTTTCTGTCTTTGGCTTTCAGCAGATTGAATGTGATATGTCTAGGTGTTAATATCTTTGTGTTTATCCTTTTTTGGGTTTCTTGAACTTTTTGCATTTGTAAATTAATGTTTGTTTTCATCAAATTTGGGAAATCTATGGCCATTGTTTCTTCTAATATGTTTTCTTACCATTTCTCTTTCTTCTTTCATTTTGTTATACCCTTCATATATACTGGTATATATGAATTTGTCAAAACTTTTTCTGAGGCTCATTTCAATTTTCTTTAAGCAATTTTGCTCTGCTTTGGGTAATTTCTGTTGACATATCTGAATCAGTGGGAAGTTTACCAAATAAACTTGACGATGGAGATTATAGGTCACTCTTTTTTTAAATTTCTCTTTCTTCTCCTCTGACCTCAGCTTATTAATTTTAAAAGCCATGGCAAATTCCAGTGCATTTCTGAACAAGAGATTAATATAAGGAGCACAAACACGTACACCATGAAAACCCAAGACTTCTCTGTAAGTGGAGTTAAGGGAGCAGTCTCTTAGTTTGGACCAAATTTGCCCACTCCATTAAGCAAAAGTGAAGCTCCACAATTAACAGAACCCATACTCTTGAAAAGGTAATTAGTAACTATTTACGGTATTTTCCTTCAAGTAAATTCTTTACATGTTGAGTTCTGGAGGGAAGGGTAATGGTAATCTCACTTCCTTTTATCAAGTAGTTGATAAAAGTATTTCTTTCAAATGCAGAGAATATGTGCCCTGAAAGGAATTCTGGTAAATGTAACATTCTCCTTGGATGTTCTGCTTCACTTTCCTAATCTGTAAATGATGATAAACCCCCAAACCATTGCTGTCCAGTCAATTCTGCCTCAGAGTGACTCCATAGGACAGAGTAGAACTGCCACACGGGGTTCCCAAGGCTGTAATCTTTACAGAAACAGATGGCCACCTCTTTCTCCTATGGAGTGGCTGGTGGTTTGAAGTGCCAACATTTCAGTGAGTGGCTGATGGCTTAACTACTGTGCTAACCAGGGCTCCTTAAATGGGGATAATAGTAAGTAATATTGTGGAGCTGTGGTAAGAATGAAATAAGTTTTTATGTGTAAATTGTTTAGAAGCGTCTGACACAGAGTAAAACCAAAACTCAAACCCATTGCCATAGAGTAGATTCCAACTCATAGTGACCCTATAGGACAGAGTAGAACTGCCCTATAGGGTTTCCAAGGAGCAGCTGGTGGATTCCAACAGCTGACCTTTTGGTTAGCAGCCAAGCTCTTAACCACTACGCCACCAAGGTTCCAACACATAGTAAGCAATCCTCATATATTAGCCATTATTATAATGATGGTTGTAATAACATTTTAATGGTGTTTTGGAAATCCAGAGATGTGTTAGTACAGGAAGTTAAATGGCATCCCAGGTCATTTTTCAATCTGTCCCTGGGCCAACCTCATTTTGATAGTATTGTGTTGCCGACAGTGGGAGGATGGTACCAATAAGTGCTTTGAAGAACAACCATAACAAAATTTACCAGGTGTGAAATTCACAGTTGCCCTTAAACTGAGTCTGTACATAGTAATAGAATCAATAAGAGATTAGACTTTTCATTTTGATTAGTCATATAGAAGTTTATTTTGTTGTTGTAAACATTGCCAGTATAGTGCCATCATTGGTCAGAGCCCAGTTTCCATACGCACCCATGTGATGCAATACCAACTCTAACGGATATTGAATTTTTAAGTTCTCATCGTTTATACATACTTCACCTTCAACAGTTAAATTTAAGCATGGTGGCACAGTGGTTAAGAGCTTGACTGCTAAGCAAAAGATCGGCAGTTCAAATCCACCAGACTCTCCTTGGAAACTCTATAGGGTGGTTCTTCTCTGTCCTGTAGAGCCGCTATGAGTTGAAATCCACTTAACAGCAGTGGGCTTGGTTTTGGAAATTAAGTTTTATCATTTTCAGTGTCCTGGATCAAAATTATATCTAATGTTAAAACAACAACAAAACCCCAAACTAACAAAAATGTTCAGCAGAATGACCATAATTGTTATGAATTATTTTTGGACCAACTACTAGAAAATATAAATCACCTTGCTGAAAGCTATCTATGGTTAAAAAGCACTGAGTTTATGGACACTTTGTGAAGGTTGCATCTAGAAAAAAAATCAGTGTAAATTTGCTTAACTAGGAAGGCCTAAATAACTCTAATTAGAACAGCTGAAGTGAGGTTTACTAAAATTCAATTTCCCACAGAGGACTTAATCAACCTTTATGCATATTGAACATCCGGTAAAGTCATAGTCCAATCTGTGCAGTATAAAGGGCATAGGAAAGATACTGTACCCCCAGTACAGTATAGTTTAGAACTAACAGAGTTCTAGATAAAACCCTACCTGTCAGTCTCAGCAGTTCAAATGCAAAGTGTTTTGATACTTGGACTACATCCAATGTAAATTCTGATGTTACTTCAGTACAGTCAAGACTTAGATCATGAAAAATTGAGTGCAGCATTTGCAATAACTCAAGTTTTATTAGGGAATGGCAGTCAAATATCTTGTTTTTCAAAGCTGTGTCTTCTTAAATTTCTAAAAAATCAAAGAGAAGTTACACACTTTGGATTCACATTATAAAACTTTCAGCATTCAACAATACTTGAATATTATCAGAAATAACCCTGTTATTATTATTGATTGTATATAACCATTGGGATTAATAATTCCCTCAACAGTGATTTCCCAAAGCATATGAATAGATTCAAGCATAAAGCACTCAGTAAATCTTTGTTGGTTGACTAATTATTTGAGAATATTCAATTTGGAAAAAGTGTTTAATAATTTTGTGCTGATCAATGTTCTATGGAGTCTGATAATTTAATAATTTATTTGTCTTAATATTAGATTTAGTGGAGAGAGGAATGGGAGGAACCAAGGTATTGAACATAAACGGCGACCGTACACATGGACCTCACCAGATGGAACACACAGAAATCAAATTGACTACATCTGTGGAAAGACATGATGGAAAAGCTCAATATTATCAGTCAGAACAAGGCCAGGGGCTGACTGTGGAACAGACCATCAAATGCTCATATGCAAGTTCAAGATGAAACTGAAGAAAATCAGAGCAAGTCCACGAGAGCCAAAATATGACCTTCAGTATATCCCACCTGAATTCAGAGGCCATCTCAAGAGTAGATTTGATGCATTGAACACTAGTGACCAAAGACCAGATGAGTTGTGGAATGACATCAAACATCATACATGAAGAAAGCAAGAGGTCATTGAAAAGACAGGGAAGAAAGAAAAGACCAAGATGGATGTCAGAGGAGACTCTGACACTTGCTCTCGAATGTCAAGCAGCTAAAGCAAAAGGAAGAACTGATGAAGTAAAGGAACTGAACAGAAGATTTCAAAGGCTGGTTCGAGAAGACAAAGTAAAGTATTATAACGACATGTGCAAAGAGCTGGAGATGGAAAACCAAAAGGGAAGAACATGCTTGGCGTTACTCAAGCTGAAAGAACTGAAGAAAAAATTCAAGTCTTGAGTTGCAATAGTGAAGGATTCCATGGGGAAAATATTAAACAATGCAGAAAGCATCAAAAGAAGATGGAAGGAATACACAGAACCATTATACCAAAAAAAATTAGTCGATATTCAACCATTTTCCAGAAGTGGCATATGATCAGAAACTGAAGGTACCGAAGGAAGAAGTCCAACCTGCTCTGAAGGCATTGGCAAAAAACAAGGGTCCAGGAATTGATGGAGTATCAATTGAGATGTTTCAACAAACAGATGCAGTGCTGGAGGTGCTCACTCGTCTATGCCAAGAAATATGGAAGACAGCTTCCTGGCCAACTGACTGGAAGAGATCCATATTTATGCCTATTCCCAAGAAAGGTGATCCAACCCAATGTGGAAATTATAGAATATCATTAATTTCACACACAAGCAAAATTTTACTGAAGATCATTCAAAAATGGCTGCAGCAGTATATTGACAGGGAACTGCCAGAAATTCAGGCTTGTTCGATGGCATTTTTTTTTTTCAGAAGAGGACATGGAACCAGGGATATCATTGCTGATGTCAAATGGATCCTGGCTGAAAGCAGAGAATACCAGAAGGAAGTTTACCTGTGTTTTATTGACTATGCAAAGGCATTCGACTGTGTGGATCATGACAAATTATGGATAACATTGTGAAGAATGGGAGTTCCAGAGCACTTTATTGTGCTCATGAGGAACCTTTACATGGATCAAGAGGCAGTTGTTCGGAGAGAACAAGGGGATACTGATTGGTTTAAAGTCAGGAAAGGTGTGCATCAGGGTTGTATCCTTTCACCATACCTATTTAACCCGTATGCTGAGCAAATAATCCAAGAAGCTGGACTATATGAAGAAGAACAGGGCATCAGGATTGGAGGAAGACTCATTAACAACCTGCATTATGCAGATGACACAACCTTGCTTGCTGAAAGTGAAAAGGACTTGAAGCACTTACTAATGAAGATCAAAGACCACAGCCTTCAGTATGGATTGCACCTCAACATAAAGAAAATAAAAATCCTCACAACTAGACCAATGAGCAACATCATGATAAATGGAGAAAAGATTGAAGTTGTCAAGGATTTCATTTTACTTGGATCCACAATCAACACCCATGGAAGCAGCAGTAAAGAAATCAAGAGAGGCATTGCATTGGGTAAATCTGGTGCAAAGGACCTCTTTAAAGTGTTGAAGAGCAAAGATGTCTCCTTGAAGACTAAGATATGGCTGACCCAAGCCATGGTATTTTCAATCGCATCATATGCATACGAAAGCTGGACAGTGAATAAGGAAGAACGAAGAAGAATTGACGCCTTTGAATTATGGTGTTGGCGAAGAATATTGAATATACCATGGACTGCCAAGAGAACGAACAAGTCTGTCTTAGAAGACGTACAACCAGAATGCTCCTTAGAAGCAAGGATGGTGAGACTGGGTCTTACATACTTTGGACATGTTGTCAGGAGGGATCAGTCCCTGGAGAAGAACATCATGCTTGGCAGAGTACAGGGTCAGTGGAAAAGAGGAAGACCCTCAACAAGGTAGATTGACACGGAGGCTGCAACAATGAGCTCAAGCATAACAATGATTGTAAGGATGGTGCAGGACCGGGCAGTGTTTCATTCTGTTGTGCATAGGGTCGCTATGAGTCGGAACTGATTCAAAGGCACCTAACAACAACAACAACATAGGTGAACTTTTATAGTTTGGTGAGATGTCTGTATGACTGAAATACATAGCTGAGAAGAAGCCTTACTCCGACGGTTTGAATATAATTCCCATTCTGTGTTCTCTACCTACTTTTCCCTTTTCTATTCAAGTATCACAAAGGAGAAGGATTCTGGCAGTGCTATTTCCTGTGATTTTAGGTGGCTTAAATATTGACCATGAAGTTCATTGCCTGTGCATGGGGCCTTTGACTTGACTTAATTTGCAAGTTCTTACCTCAGATTTCTTTCGTGGTGCTTCGTATTGCTCAAATGGGGATGTTGCTATGATAGCCCGTATAGCCTGCTAAGGCCTAGTTTTTCTCTTGATTTGTTAAAAATTATTTATTAAATCCTATGTCAAGTGCAGATGATAAAGCAGTGAACAAGAGACTACCCCTGTCCTCAATTTCCTGATGGCTCTGGCTCATTTATTTTGAACAGGGCTATCATCTTGGAGATGCCTGTGTTACCTCAGTTCCATTTCCTTATGTACACCATTTGTCTTCCCTGAACAAATCTCTGAATTACCATAACATTTTGCTTTTGGTTATAATTAGTACTGCTCCTAATATTTACTGCTAATATTTATTAAACTTTACTATACCTGAGCCACTGTGCTAAGTGTGCTAGAGGGCTCATCTCATTTCGTATTCACAACAATAGGTACGATTATTATCTCTGCTCAATAGGTGAAGAAACTAGAGTTCGGAGAGGTTGTGTACATTATTCTAGGTTACATAGCTCCTACCTGTTGGAGCTGGAACTCAAGCCTACTTCCATCTGACTCTAGAAACACAATACAGGCAGTCCCTAGGCTACAAACAAGGTACAATCATAACTGTGTCTTTAAGTCTTTAAGTCAAACATGTAGGTAATTGGGACATGGTTCTTATTAAGCCTTACTTGAGTGCAAGAAAAAGCTTCAAGCCTTTTCAGTGATTTAAAAGCTGCATGTGCAGCACATAAAGGTGATTGTGACAAAGAATTTGCCCGAAGGAGTTGGTACCATCAATCCAAAGTGAGGACAAATTTATATAATGTTAAAGTCAGACATTCGGAACCTGGGGACAGCCTGTACTTAACCACTGTGATAAACTGTCTCATACTTTGTTCTCTTTGCTTGCTAAAGTAATTCTTAAATGGCAGAGGTGTGTACATGAGTGCTGGAGTAGAGGGTTGTGTTAGTGTTTTTAAACTATGAAGATAATTTTTCAAAATACACCTTTCATATCTTCTACCCCAGAGATTCTGATCTGCCCTTTTGTGGTAGAGGAGACCTGCCTCTTTTAACAAATTCCCCAGGGAATTCTGATCCACCCTTTATTGTTGAGAACCATCAGGGAACAGTTACACTTGCTGTATTCTGAACACCCCTGTGCCCCGTGCGATTCCAGTCTTTCTCAGCTACTCCCATAGAGGTTGTAGTGCAGGCCTTCAGGTTGACCTCCCCCATGGCCTCTTTCTGTTCATAGTATATGTATGTATATAAACCTCTCATTCTTTCATTTTAGTATTCTTTCCCTTAAGGCTTTAAGCAAGTTTTAATTGGAGGTTAATAATTGCTACATGACAGAGATTTAGGGAAAATTGGTTACAGACAAGAGGTCCCAGAAGATAGGTAACTAGAAGTCAATTCCTTGAATCTGACATTTCCAGGGGCAATTGGGTGTTTTCGAATGACCTCTGAGCTATGTAAACATTTGATGGGAAAATAGCAAACTTCAAAAATTGCATAATTTCTGGGCATTATTTACCTAAATCCAATAAGCATTTTTTCAGTTCTTAATCTATAGAGAACTTTTGATAGGTACTGTAGATGTTGTCAAAGTGGCTGAGACCACAAACACTGCTCTAAGATGCTTAGAGAGAAGGATATAAACACAACTAACAATAATATAAAGCATAACGAGATAGAAACTATGGCAGAGGTTGAAAGCAATTCCTGTGTAATTCTTGGAGTCTTTTATCTTTTTTAGTTGTAGTTGTTTTGGGATTCAAAGGTTAGAATCACATTATAGCTAAGTTTCATGGAAAATAACAGCTTACCTACTAGGAACTGAATCAGATTGGGATGGGGGAAGATGGCAGGAAGGAAGGCTGGAAAGGAAAAAAGGGCCAGTTTATGCAGGGCGTTGAGTAGTATCTATGTTCATTATTATCAACCTTGGAGTTCAAGTCATATAATATGCTTCATTTGGGGAGTTTGTTGAGTCTGATAAACGTTAGCTCATTTCAATTCCTACTGACATAGATTTAAGGTCATATGGCTCTTACTTCTTCTGACTATTCAGGACATTGACTTTGAATGTGTTTCCCTGAGGGTGACAGATATGTACAATCTTTTTAAATTTATTGTTCAGCAAGTCTGTAAGGCTCATGTCAATTTTAGATCAAAAGGGCAATCAAGAGGATCAGGTAGAACTATAGTTTTCTATCAATCAACACTTACGCATTGTGTGCCCATAACACCAAATAAAAGAGAAAAGATAGATTCCATCCCTCGAAAATTATTGCCCTTACCAGTATTGGCATCATCAACTTGTACTACACTGAAAGCTAATTTTTTAATAGCCAAGCCCAAGGTTCAAAATCAGAAAGCTAGTTATATACGGTTTTTAATTTTCCTTCAAATTCATATCACTGGTTAAAAACAACAGTATCATATTGCCTTTGGACTTATCTCCCTCCTCCCCCATCTCAATCCCATCCTCTTCTCTAACTAGCTTTGGTTAATCTCCTTATTTATATTCCACAATCTTAACCTAAAAACTCTACTAAATTGGTTAATCTTTTGTCTGAAGTCAAAGTATTCTTCATAAAATGTCCTTCCTATTCCTTTTTCTAAGGCTTGAGTTTTTCCCATTTTGCCATATATCTACTTCTTCTCAAAAAAGCCCATTAATTACATTTTCTCAAGAAGAGCATTCATTACTCTTCTTTAGTAGAGAGGAAAATTTAGGTTTCCCTTTAATGTCAGAAATCCAGTATTCTATTTGGATCAGTGACTTTGAAATGATTGAAAGTACATAAACTGTAATTTATTGCCCCTCTAGAAATATAATTTGACAGAAGGGGCATGAAATCACTTATCATAATTATGCAATGAATTACATCTTTTTACCAATCCGTCAACTCAACAGATTTTTATTGAAGTTCTACTATATTTAATCCCTTATGGCTGATCTACTTTACATGTTGCATGTGACTTATACAGTATTGTATTAACAAGGAAATAATCATACAACACAAAATGCATCAGCAAACCTGCTTCCTTTACAAACTTTTAAATGAACCACTAAAGAGAAAATTAAATTTAGGCTAGATAATATTGATTCCAACAATGTAAGCAATTCATAGATGAGAGAAATCAGTGTGGCCTGGTAGTAGGGGAACGATTATCAGAGAAACTGGGACTGTGTAGAAGCTTAGAAAGATGATTTGTAATTAGATAAATGGAGGCAAAGTGAGAAGTCCTTCCAAACGGGAAAGGATGGAACCAACTCCCTTCTGCTCCTATGTATCTTCGATGTCATTAGGGTGGCCATGCAGAGCAGGGCCAGTTTGAGGCCACTATATATGAATTTAGGATCCTTGCTTGTGATAACATCGACAATCTATTTATTTTTTGTTAACTTACATCAGTCAGATGGACAAAAGATCCAGAGACCTAGAGAAATTATTGATCTAAACAGCATCTTGGAGTGTGACCCATTTATCTTTTTTATGTGGAGAGAGGGGATTCTCCTTAAAGGCAGAATCTATTTTGTTTGCCTGTTTGTTTTTTTTGTCTATTGTATACAATTATTTTGTAGTAGGTGTTCAATAAATATTAAAGAAATTGAGTAGAGGAAGTGAGTTAGAGAGATTATTTTTCTTTGACCCTCACCTAAGAAGCAATTTTATTTCCATTTACTGTCCTTATATATTATGCCTTTTGGACTATCACTATCTTCAATTACTTTTAGTTACTTACAAGATAAAATCAAATTCTCAGCCTGCTATTAAAGATCTTCACAATCTGACTCAAACTACCTTTTTATGTTCTTATCCTATTACTCCCTTATTAGATGCCAACATGAACAATAAATAACGTTTTTATCCCAACTCGTGGTGAGAGTTTGCCATTCAGTAGTCATGTGCTTCCCTGATATTTACCGTCGCTGAGTCAGAATCGACTTGATAGCACTGGGTTGGGTACGGGCCCTGGAGCCCTGGGGGCGCAGTGGTTAAACATTTGGCTGCTAACCAAAAGGTTGGAAGTTTGAATCCACCAGTTGCTCCTTAGAAACCCTGTGGGGCACTTCTACTCTCTATCTTACAGGATCACTATGAGTGCTTTTTTTTTTTTTTTTGTACAGGGCCCTGTGACTAGCTTAGGCCAATGGAAAGTGGTACGCATCACTTTCAGGGGAGATCTTAGAAGCTGACGTGCTCCCTCTTTCTTGCTGTTTCTCTGAATAATGAACTTGGAGGCTACCAGTTCTAAATGGTATGATACAAGATAAAGGAGAAGAGCTTAACCTACATCAGAATTGACATAAGTGACATGAGTGACAGATAAAGTTTTATTGTGCTAACTCATCAAAATTTTTGGTTTTGTGCATTATAGCAGTTAGCATTATTTATCTTGTATGATACAGCATTTATAATCAAACTGTTCCTCCAACCTGAGGTGCCTACCTTTCTACATTTCTATCAAAAGCTTTTCTATTTCTCAATGCCTAACTCTAACACTACTAACTTTGAGAAGCCTTCCTAATCTCTCCAAATCAAAGAGGAACACGATCTGTCATCCCTCTGTTAATATTCAGTCTGCAACTCTTATTAAGCACTTATTATTAATGGCCTGGAAACCCTGGTGGCATAGTGGTTAAGTGTCACGGCTGCTAACCAAAGGGTCAGCAGTTCGAATCCTCCAGGTGCTCCTTGGAAACTCTACGGGGCAATTCCACTCTGTCCTACAGTGTCACTATGAGTCAGAATCGACTTGACGGCACTGAGTTTTGTTTATTAATGGCCTAGGTATTGAAAACCCAAACCCAAACCTGTTGCCATTGAGTCAATTCTGACTCATAGTGACCCTACAGAACAGAGTAGAACTGCCCCATAGGGTTTCAAGGGAGCAGCTGGTGGATTCCAACTGTTGGACTTTTGGTTAGCAGTCGTAGCTCTTAGCCACTGTGTCACCAGGGCTCAGGCCTAGATATTAGAACCTGGTTATTGTTTCTTCTTTCAGTGTAGTTGTAATTTTGCTCTAGCTTCACAATAAGTTCGTGCATGTTTCACTACTTTGTGACCCCCCCACAGATCTAGGAAAAATGCTTGCAAGCTACTCACAGTAACTCCATGATAGTTTTTTTTTTTTTTAATCTTCCAAACATTTGAGCAAATAATTTTTGATTGGAAATGTCCAATACGTTGAGGCATGGGGAAGATGTTTTTGTCAGTTTTTGAATAAAACTTGTTTCTTTCTAAAGCTATTTTTATCCCAATACAAGTAAATTGAAATTGATGTAAGAAATTACGCTAAATAGTTATGAATAACATTAGCCATTGCTTCTCCGAACTGATAATTTAAAATATAATCTATTAGTAGTCACCAGCGAAAACTGCGTCTCTTCAATGGAATATAAGATATATCACATTGACCATGAATGTCTGAGTATATGATCACATTGACCATGAATGTCTGATCCCATATTCCACCTGGTGGGTGTACAGACCTGGGACTCAGTCTATCCAGGTTTGTTCCAACCATTTTCACCTCAGAGATTATTATTCTATAATATTCTGCTTGAACTGCCAAGGGCATTGTACGGGGGCAGGATTATTCAGTCCTAGGGCAAGCTTTACTCTTAGCGACTGGGAATATTATAAAAGGAGATGAGTAGTATGAAAATTACTAACATTAAATGAGCTCTTTGCCCTAGATTCAAAATTTGAGGCGCTAAGCCCCTTTAGACATATTTCTCTTTATGATATGAGGCTGGTTTTTTACCTGACTCTTTTATGCTAATTGAGCTAATATGGTTCCTTTTTTATTTTCTCTTGTGAATAGATCAGAAGCTTCACAACTGACCCATCAGGAAGCCTCCTTATCTAGAACAGAAGCAGCAAATTGAAAAGGAAGAAGGGTGCTCCTCTCCAGAGCTATGGCCCACCCTTAGTATATAAAACACTGAGGATGAAACCATGTCTTACTTCCAGTCATTATGTCCCCCCACCTCCCACCCTCATAATGAGACAGACAGAAGACCAATGGAATTCTGTGATAGTCCTTCCAAGGTCAATGTGTCTGTAGCTGACCAATAATGAGATTCTCCCTGAGTATATCTGAAAACATGAATCCTTTGCCAAATTGAATTGTAGAGACTACGTTAGCTGGAGGTTTATTTCATTTTATACCCTTGCTCTGAAAAGTCAGGTGTAAGTCAAACTTTATTTGAAATGCACTAGGGAAGCTGGCTATATAAAGAGACCCTAGGTTAATGCTTTCATAGTTTGAGTAATCACCATTGCATCAAATAGGAATTTTATAAATTGGCTTTTGAAAGAAGGGACTGCTTGTAGTGAGTTACCAAGAGTTCCAAGACAATTGCATTTCTTTGTTGTACCTATTCTGATATTCATGTGCTGACATAAAAACATGCACTCCTTTCTCCCCCAGATTTTCCAATTTTTTTTTCACTCTTCTGCAAATCGTTACTGTTCTTTTATCATAAAATTTGCCAGTGTGTTTTGATAATGATATTCACCACAAGGAGAAATTCTACTCCTGTAAATCAACTATAAGGCACTTTTAATAATGAGGCCAGATTCAACAAATGGACCTAGATGGCAGCTTTGCTGTAAGATTCCAAATTATTGCCATTTAAACCATTTGGCATTAAAAGGAAGAAAAAGTAAGCAGTGGTTCATTTGGAAAGTGAGCTCGTGATTACTCCTATACTGTGTTCTTAAGCTATAATTCTGTATTAAGTTTGACATGACCTTCAGCTTCCACAGAGTGATTCCAGGAAGCATTATGATTTCAGGTTGAATCTATATTCTAAACCTGGTGTTATAAAATACTAATATATTTCAATACATTAGTGAAGTAATAATAACAGATTAATAAACTGAGAATAGAGAGATTAGGTAAGTAGCTATATTCCCTAGAACAATGCCTGGTTCAAGCTCTCAATTAATGTGTGTTTACTGAAAGAATGAATGAAGTTGCCTAAAGTAAAAATCTATTAAGTGAAAAAACAACATCTAAATGTAAGTCTCTTTGTTTCAGAAGTCACTACATTTACTATCTCCATGTCCAAATGAATGAAATGTAAATTATCCATTTTGTATTCTTAAAGGCTTATTGGTAATTTTATTTTCTTCATGACTATTTTGATCAAATTAATTGACCACTGACAATAATATAAAGAGAAGCTAAAGTGTACACTAAGGCATGACATGGAAGACACAACTATGAATTCTACTCCAGTTCAAGCCTATTTTAAGTCTAAAAGAAAGAGCTTCTATATAAGAAAAGATCAGAGACAAGTTCATTCACTTTAGATTTCAAATAATACTATAAAAGAAAACACAGCTTGAATAAAACAGGTGGACAGGAGGAACTAGAACATTGTGTCTTATTGCTATTTAAAGCAGTCATTTAAAGAGAGGCTGTACTATTATAGAATGGATTCAGATAAAATCAAGAGCAGTTTAGCTATCTCATCCAGAATCTAAATATCTAGAAAGCCCAAGTAGTAGAAATATTCCTTTTGAGGAAGACCAACTTTGCAGAGAGTATCTTAAAACAAAGGAAATTTCAAGTAAGAGCTTTGGTGGGCTAGCTGGTCTATGAAGTTGCTCAGCACAACTACATTATTTAGCATGCACTCAGTAGTTGTCAAAGGAGCCAATTGTTAAACACTTGGCTGCTAACCACAAGGTTAGCAATTCGAACCCACCCCACCAACTGCTCCATTCCATGGGAGTGCTCCAGTAAAGATTTTAGCCTAGGAAGCCCTATGGCTTCTACTCTGTCCTGGAGGGCTGCTATGAGTTGGAATCAACTTGACAGCATACAACCAAAACAGTAGTTTTCAACCATTACTGCTTTTAAGGGAGAGAAAAGGCAAGGAGATGGTCATTTTTGATTTCCTTGTCAGCTCCAATAGATCTTGTTTGCAACAGGTCCTTGTCTATAAGTATACCTGGCACCTTTTATTTTGCCTTATTCAACTTCATTTATGTCTTATCTTCCCTAGTGCATTGTGAGCTAATTGGATAAAGAAATAGCATTTCTTTCCATGTCTCACCATAAAAAAAACCAAACTAAACCTGTTGCTGTCAAGTCGATTCCAACTTATAGGGACCCTATAGGCCAAAGTAGAACTGCCCCATAGGGTTTCTAAGGAGTGGTTGGTGAATTGGAACTTCTGATTTTTGGTTAGGAGCTGAGATTGTAACCACTATGCCACCAGGAATCTGTCTTACCATAGAACATAGCATATAACCTGGCTAGTAATTAAGGCAGGGAGCAAAGGAGGAAGGGAACAATGTAGAAAGCAAGAAAGAAGCTGTATTTTAAAATAAGAGTTTAAAAGTATTGACTTATTGACATATGTCAAATTCTTCACCAAACCAGTTGCCTTCAAGACAACTCTGACTTATGGTGACCCTGTATGTGCCAGAATAGAACTGTGCTCCATAGGGTTTTCAATGACTGATTTTTTTCAGAAGTAGATAGCCAGCCTTTCTTCTAAGGCACCTCTAGGTGGACTTGAACCTCACCCTTTTGGTTAGTAGCCAAGCTCGTTAACCATTTACATTACCCAGGACCCCAAATTCTTCACAGTCACTGCGTAATTTAACCCCACCAATTACTCTGTGATGTAAGCATTATTGGATCTATTTTATGGATGAGAGAATTAAGCCTTGAAGAAGATAAATGATTTACTGAGGATCTCACAATCAATTAATTGAAGCTATTTCTCTCCAACAGTTTATGTTTTCATCAAGTATTTAATGCTGCCTCTAAGGAAAGGAAGAAAGGTGAGAAGGAAGGAAGGGTGAAGGAGGAAAAACAAAAACCAAACCCACTGCTGTCCAGTCAATTCATAATCATGGCGACCCTACAGGACAGAGTAGAACTGTCCCATAGAGTTTCCAAGGAGTAGCTGGTGAATTTGAAGTGCCTATTTTTGGTTGAAAAGGTAGCCAGTTCAATCGTTTTCAATCAAAAGATTGAAGTTGCCAAGGATTTCATTTTACTTGGATCCACAATCAACACCCATGGAAGCAGCAGTCAAGAAATCAAAAGACGCCTTGTGTTGGGCAAATCTGCTGCAAAAGCCCTCTTTAAAGTGTTGAAAAGCAAAGATGTCACCTTGAGGACTAAGGTGCACCTGACCCAAACCATGGTATTTTCAATCACATTATATGCATGAGAAAGCTGGACAATGAATAAGGAAGACTGAAGAAGAATTTATGCCTTTGAATTGTGGTGTTGGCAAAGAATATTGAATGTACCGTGGACTGGCAAAAGAATGAACAAATCTGTCTAGGAATAAGTGCAACCAAAATGTTCCTTAGAAGCAAGGTTGTTGAGACTATGTCTTAAACATACTTTGGACATGTTATCAAGAGGGATCAGTCCCTGGAGAAGGACATTATGCTTGGGCAAGTACAGGGTCAACGAAGAAGAGGAAGGCTGTCAACGAGATGGGTTGACATAGTGCCTGCAACAATGGGCTCAAGCATAACAATGACTGTGAGCATGGTGCAGGACCAGAAAAGTGTTCTGTTCTGTGGTACATACGATCGCTATGAGTTGGAACCAACTTGATGGCACCTGACAGCATAACAACAACAAAAACCTTTTGGTTAGCAGCCAAGCTCTTAACCACTGCACCACCAGGGCTGGAAAGGCAGGAAAAAAAGCAGGAAAAATTCAAGGAACCAGGAACAAGGGCAGTAATCCATTCTGGACCTGCTTAGTCATCAGGGTTATGCTTTGATTTGCAAAAAGTTATGCAATTCCTTTTAATGCTTTTTGTATGTGGACATAGAAAGTCTCAGACAACACTGTAGTTAGTTACAGGGTGGAGACTTATTCTTGACACATTGCCTGGAAGAAATTCAATTCCCATGTGTTCTGTGACAATTTTCATTGAAATAGAAGACTTTTCATATAAACAAACTTAAATCTAGAATTACACCCGAACCTGTCACCTTAACCGGGCTTGGATTGCAGCCATGCAGAAAGGATAATAAATTGCCTTTAACCTACAAAAAAAGGTTTAAATCAGGATTTTGGCCTTTTTGATGGCTTAACAGTAGTGTCATTTTGTTAAGTCTCTGGTTGAGAGGGAGAAGAAAGCCTAGTTCATTACCAGAATGTGAAAATGCCTATTTTCACATCGTTTCCTGTCATAGGATGATTTATTGTTTTAATTTCTGGTACAACACTTAAGATACTAGCAAAAGTTCTTCAGTAAAACCCCAGTGAGATTTTGTTTTCATACTATGTAACCTTACTATGGCTCAAGGAAATTTGCTTTGTCAAGAGACAACAAAGCTGGCGACTTAGTGATGATTTGTAGAGCTTAAGCCTTCCATCTTTTAGACGTTATTTTGATTAGAATTGAGGCGGATTCAGGTTGGGAAGGAAAGATCTGGAGATATACGTAAGTCATTTTTCTTATGTTGGAGTCCCTTAATAAATCAGGCATTAAATATACACAAATTGTTTTACTTGGCCCTGCAATCAATGCTGAAGTAAAATCTTAATATTATCTCCTAATTGGGAGAGAGGGAGAAAAAAAAGACATAGGAAATGAGAAAGAAAAGAACAAGTGAAGAAAATGTTAATAGAAAGATGATCCTTCATTGTAGGTGGGGACAATTGATGGCCTCCTAAAGAATTAAGGGAGGAGTTCCCTCTTCCACGATACCTGGAATATTTGTTTTGTAGAATAACAAAGGGAATCAGGATGACTGACTTCATTGCAATCCTACAAGCTAATTATATCTATTTCTTTTACACATATTAGTGAAATGCCAATTGCCATCAGACAGTGAAAGTAAAAACATACTTAAGCTATTTAACCCTATGGTCATCCTGTGATGTGAGTGTATCACAATTCTTATGGAAAAGAAACAGAGAAGTAATATGATTATTTCAAATGCACACACTTACTGAGAGTTGGAGCAGAATATAATGCTTAAAAAAAATCATAAGTTAGATTAGGGGCATGAAGAGCAGAAGAAACATCAAGGATAAAATAAATTACAGTATGGTGTTATAGCTATAGATGGAATTCTCTGATGTTAGCCTTGAGGTGGAACTGACATAAGGTGGAGATGACATAAGAAGTAAAACAGTGGCTGTTTTATTGTAATGGAGAAAAGGGCTATCTTTTGCTATTTAACACTTGTTAAGGTATTGAAGTGCCCTGAGGAAGAAGGAATTATATTCAAGGCCATATATATATATTCTGTTCAAAGGCATATATGTATATTTAATTTAAAAATTATTAATTTACAGGTATGCATATAAGTTAATAGCTTTTTGAATTAAAAAAAATAAAATTCTTCTCAGTGTGTGCTTTGGGAGTAAAGTTCAAAGCAAATATATACCATTGGCCTGGTAAAGATTTGTGATGATCAAAGTTGTGTGTCAACTTGGCTGGGCCATGATTCTCCACGGTTTGGCATTTATGTAATGATGTAGTTTGGCAGTTATGTAATAATATAGTTATCCTCCATTTTGTAATATATTGTAATTATCTCCATGATGTGATCTGATGTTATCAGTCAGTTGTAAGGGGAGTTTCCTCAGGGGTGTGACTTCATCCAATATATATGGATGTCATGGCAAACTTTCCAGGCTTTTGCTTGCTCTGGATCCTGCATGCAGCTCATCATTATCTGACCTCCAGTTCTTGAGCCAGCAGCCTGTTGTATTACCTGTCGATCTTGGGGTTTGTCAGCCTCTGCCATCTTACTTGCCAATCTTGGATTCATCAGTCCCTGCAGCTACATGAGCCAGGAGAAGCCTCCAGCCTGATGCCTGACCCATGGAGTTGGGACTTGTCAGCCTCTACAACTGCATGAGCCATTTGCTTGAGATAAATCTCTCTCTCTCTCTATACACTTCACTGGTTTTGCTTCTCCAGAATGCAGCCTAAGACTGGGTTTCATATCATGTTTCCTCATGATCGTAACTATTTTGTTTTGCCAGAAAAATTATGAAAGTTTATGATTTTTTAAAACAGAATTCTTTGACCGCCTTTGTAAACACAAACACTAATATCAGTAAAGCTACAGTCACACAATGCATTATATGATATAGTTGTATCATACTCTTTGCATTTAAGAATAATGTAATTTTAAAGAAATTCTATGCCAATTTACAATAGAATTGAATATTTATTTGAAAGGAGATAAAATGGAACATATATTAATTTCAGGGAGAAAAATGTCTAATAAACAGCGTTTCAAAATTACACTTTATTTAGTTCATTTGATTGACAGAATCTTTTCAGGAGATTGGGATTTGAATTGTCAAGAAATTTTAAAAATGCAAAATATAAGCAAGCAAAACCAAACAACTGCTGGTTTGGAAAGTGAATGAACTGATAACAGGTCCAGTGTTGTTGTTACATAGAAAAGGCTTGGAGATCCAGACTCCTTACCTCTGCCACCAGTTGGTTGTGTGACTTTGAGCAAGTTACTTAACCTCTGTGCCTCCTCACTTTATTCATCTGTAAAATGAGGATAATAATAGTACCTATTTCATGTGGTGATTGTGAAGATTAAAAGAAATATATATGTCACTTAGGATAGTGCTTGACACAAGGTTGTAGCTCTTATTGTTGTTATTATTGTTACCTGAGAAGTGGTTGGGGTGGGTGTGTTGCACACTGGGAAACTAAAGAACAGAGTGAGGAGGTTATAAGAGCAAGCATGAATTACACATTTGCCGCGTGAAAGGAAGATGACGAGGCTCACAGGCAAATTTAATCCTTAGTCCATATGTCACATGGAGCCCTAGTGGCGCAGTGGTTAAGATCTACAGTAAGCTATGGCTGCTAACCAGAAACCTGGCAGTTCGAATCCACCAGCTGCTCCTTGGAAACCCTATGGGGCAATTCTACTCTATCTTACAGTGTCAATATGAGTCGGAATTGATGCAACGTGTTTGGTTTTGTTTGGGGTTTCATATGTCACTCACTCATACACACACAGTTTTTTTATAAAGATGTTAAGGAAAAAGTAAAGCAGGTATTAATAAAAATCAAGAAAAATCATTTTAAAAGATTATAAAAATATTTTCTAAATTGAGAACAACTTGGAAGTAAGTTCAGGGATTCTGAAATAAAACAAAATTGTACATATTTTCAGTACCTGTAGGTGTTGGTGAGACTTTATCTTTCTATTGACTTTGCCGTGATGTCTGCCTTTAGGGTATTAGGTTATTTGCACTTATTTTAGTTTTCATTTTCACTAGTCACTGCTGTCATTTTCCCAAAAATGGAGCCTTCACAGAAGGGTTACTTTTAGGGCCATTCTCAGAGAAATAGATATTTTTCTCCTCCTTCATAGGAAAACATTGGCTACAAATTGTTACCACCAAGTTAAAAAATGTACAGAGAGAAGTGGAGAACGGGGGGAAGAAAGAAAGATTTTGAAGGAGGATGGAGCTGACTTTAGAAGAAAATAATTGAATATGCACATTACACCCTAGAAACAATTTGCTCACCTTCTGAGGAGATCTCAAGTGAATCCAGAATAAAAACCAGTTGCCATCGAGTCAACTGCAAATCATGGCAACCCATGTGTGTCAGAGTAGAACTGTGCTCCACAGGGTTTTCAATGGCTGATTTTTTTTGGAAGCAGATCCCCAGGACTTTCTTGAGAGGCACCTCTGGGTGGACTTAAACTTCCAACCTTTTGATTAACAGCTAAGTGTGTTAACTGTATGCACCACTCAGGTGCTCTGAATCCAGAATAGCAAAGACTAAAAAATAGCTTTAATAGTTAATAGGCCCCTGGATAAAATTAATACTCAAGGTATCAATTAAAGCAGCAAAAGAATGAATTATGTGTAAACCAAGTGAAATTTGCCTGAATATCTCCATAAACCAAACCCACTCTCGTGAAGTCGGTTCCGACTCATAGCGACCCTATAGGACAGAGGAGAACTGCCCCACAGAGTTTCCATGGAGCGCCTGGACAATTTGAACTGCCGACCTTTTGGTTAGCAGCAGTAGCACTTAACCACTATGCCACCAGGGTTTACGAAAATCTCCATAGATAATTAAAATGAGATTGAAGCCTGCTGTTTAAATAAGAGGAGTGGCCATTATTATTTTTGAAAAGTTAGAGGGAGTTTAAATGAGCATTCTGATTTGTGATTTGATGTCCATTTTAGTATGACCTTTGTTAGAGTACGTGTCTAAAATAGACTCACATGAAGAGAGGGCCTCTTAGGTGGGTACTGAGCTGAACTATCAAGAGGAGGGAGGCATAGAAAGCAAGTATACTCCTAGCTGGAAATGTAAAGCAGTGGAGTTAACCTGGGAGGGAAGGGATTCACGTCATTAAACAAGAGAGTCCTTCATAGATCTTTTCCGAATAATCCATTTACTATCCCTAGCTTCTCCTGGGATGGCTGAGGGATTAGAGAGTCATATGCATAATTTCTTCAAAGAGCCCTCTGTGTGAATGAACATTCTGATCTTTTTATCATTCCAGAAGCATTAGCAAAAGGCTATCTGGCCACACTCTCTTGATTTTCTCTTTAGATCATGTTTTTCTGACAGTAAAATCTAATTTTAGCATCTTTTGCAACGTGGATAGGATGAGAATTTCTCAAATCATCAAGTCCTGGTTCTTTTTTGCTTAACAGCTCTTCCTTCAATTTATCTTTTTCTTCTTTCTTTACTATAAGCCACAAGAAGAAACCAGACTGTGCCTTCAACAATTGGCTTGGAAATCTCAGTTAAATATCCAAGTTTGCTTACAATTTTGATTATGAACCAATAGTATGACATAATTCAGCTAAGAGTTCTACCACTATATAACAAGAATCCCATTTCCTCCAGTTTCCAAAAACATGTTTCTCATTTCCTTCTGAAACTTTAACACCTGTATTTCTAAGAACATCCTGCTTATGACAATTTACATGCTGAGATGACATCCCCCCCAACCAGGGCCTTTAACATCCATAATTCTACCAACAGTCTGTTCAAGGCAATGTAGATATTTTCTATCGTGCACCTCAGAATTCTTTCAGTGTCTACCCATTCCTCAATTTCAAAACTACGTCTACATTTTTAGGTATTTGTTAGCAGCAGCACCCCACTTCCTGGTGTCAAAATGTGTTTTAGTTTCCCATGCTGCTGTAACAAATTACCATAGACTTGGTGGCTTCAAACAGTAGAAACTTGTTCTCTAACCCTTTTGGACATCAGAAGTCCAAAATCAGTTTCATGGGCCAAAATCAAGGTGTCGGCAAAGTTGTACTCTCTCTGGAAGCTCTAGAGGAGAATTTTTTTTTTTTTAATATATTTTATTGCATTTTCGGTGAAGGTTTACACAGCATTTTAGGTTCCTATTCAACAGTTTATACACAAATTGTTCAATGATATTGATTACATTCTTCACAATGCATGAACATTCTCATTATTTCAGTTCTGGCTTTTCCATTTCCGTTAATCTAGTTTTCCTACCCCCTTACGTTTTTGTCTTTGTTTTAAAGTAATTGCTAACCATTTGGTCTCATAGAGATTTTTTTAAAAATGAGCACAGTACTCATGGGTAATATTCTTTATTTTGTAAGCCAATATGTTATTTAGTTAAAACGTGACCTCAGGGGCTAGTTTTGGTTCAAGGTTTAAAGAGTATTTTAGGGTAATAATTTTAGGAAGTCACCCAGCCTCAACCAGTCCCCTAGGTCTGTTTTTTTTTTTTTTTTTTTTAAGAATTTGAGGTTCTGTTTCACAATTTTCTCCCATTCTGTCAGAATCTATCTACTGTGGCCCTGATCAAAATGGTCGGTAGTGGTAGCCAGGCACCATCTAGTTCTTCTCGTCTCAGGGTACATAAGGCTGTGGTTTGTGTAGCTATTAGTCCTGTAGACTAGTTTCTTCTTTGAGTCTTTGGTTTCCTTCTTTCTCATTTGCTCTGAATGAGTATAGACCAATGGTTGTATCTTAGATGGACACTCACAAGCTTTAAAGATCGTAGACACTGCTCACCAAACTAGGAAGTGGGGGATAAATTTATGAACTGTATTATGCCAAATGACCAAGTTGTCCAATGAAACTGTGTTCCTAAACCTTCAAACCCAGAAAACCAATCCTGGGAACTGTTTTGTTATATCTAAGAAGTATCTTTAACTGTGCTTTTGATATGCTTTGTTATATATGTATATGATAGATATATGCATATACACATATGCATACACCTATGTATACACACATATGTACATACTTATACACATATATGCCTACATACATACATATATGTCCTATATGCCCATATATATATATTTTTGTTTGTTTTTGCTGTTGTTGCAAAATTACATATGCCATAGTAATTACCAAAAAGTCCTTTTTTCTTGTGTACATCTTAGTGACATAATTTACCTTCTTCAAGCCGTGCACACTTCACCCTCATTTGGCGTTACCTTTCCCATCACTAAAAGTGTCTACTGTCTAATGAAGAATATTGAATATACCAGGGACTGCCAGAAGAATGAACAAATCTGTCTTGGAACATGTACAGTCAGAATGCTCCCTAGAAGCGAGGATGGAGAGTCTTCATCTCACGTACTTTAACGATGTTACCAGGAGGGAACAGTCACTGGAGAAGGACATCATGCATGGTAAAGCAGAAGGTCAGCAAAAAAGAGGAAGACCCTCGAGATAGATTGACACATTGGCTGCAACAATGGGCTCAAACATAGCAATGATTGTGAGGATGGTGCAGGCTGGGCAGTGTTTCATTCTGTTGCACATAGGGTCACTATGAGTTGGAACCGATTTGACAGCCCCTAATTTTTTTTTTTTTTTAACAAAAACACTATCTAGACAGTGAATTCTATTCTCCTCCTGCCTCCACCCATCCCTGTTAACCACTAATGAACATTAGTTTCTCTATATTAATGTATTCATGTCTTTTCATGAAAGTGAGAACATGCAATATGTATATTTTTTGATCGACTTATTTCATACAACACAATGTCCTCCAGGTTCATCTACTTTGTAAGATGTTTTGAAAACTCATTTTTCTTTATCGCTGAGTAATATTCCATTTTATGTATGTTTCACATTTTGCTTACCCAGTCATCTGTTTATGGGAACTTATGTTATTTCCATCTTTTTATTGTTGTGAATAGAATCGTTTTATTGAATTTGAACAAAATCTATCATTTATTCCTGATAAAAATGCTCAGCAACACAGGAGTACAAGAGAACTTACTCAAATTGATGAAGGGTACATATTTTAAAACTACAGCTAACATTATTCTCCATGGTAAAGTCTGAATGCTTTCTCCCCAGGATCAGGTACAAGACGAGGATGTACACTCTTACCACTTCCCTTCAACCTTCTGCTGGAGTTTCTAGTTAGTGATAAAGGGAGAAAAAGAAAACAAATCTAAGTGGAAAACAAAAGATAAAATTGTCTTTATGCACAGATATCATGATTACTTATGCAGAAAATCTGATTAAATACACACAAAAATCTACTGAACTAACACGTGAGTTTACCAGTGTTGCAGGATAAAAGATCAGTATAAGAAATCGATTGTTTTTCTATACACTAGCAATAAAAAGTCAAATTTAGAGTCTCTTCTGACATCCATCTTGGTCTTTTTTTTCTTTCCTATCTTTTCAATGACCTCTTGCTTTCTTCATGTATGATGTCCTTGATGTCATTCCGCAACTCATCTGGTCTTTGGTCATTAGTGTTCAATGCATCAAATCTATGCTTGAGATGGTCTCTAAACTCAGATGGGATATACTCAAGGTTGCATTTTGGCTCTCATGGACTTGCTCTGATTTTCTTCAGTTTCAGCTTGAATTGGCATATGAGCAATTGATGGTCTGTTCTACAGTTGGCCCCTGGCCTTGTTCTGACTGATGATATTGAGCTTTCCCATTGTCTCTTTCCACAGATGTAGCCAATCTGATTCCTGTGTATTCCACCTGGCAAGGTCCATGTGTATAGTCACCATTTATGCTGATGAAAGAAGGTATTTGCATTGAAAAAGTTGTTGGTCTTGCAAAATTCTGTCATTTGATCTCTGACATTGTTTCTATCACCAAGACCGTATTTTCCAACTACTGATCCTTCTTCTTTGTTTCCACTTTGCATTCCAATCACTAGTAATTATCAGTGTGTCCTAATTGCATGTTTGATCAATTTCAGGCTGCAGCAGCTGATAAAAATCTTCTATTTTTTCATCTTTGGCCCTAGTGGTTGGTGCATAAATTTGAATAATATTTGTATTAACTGGTCTTCCTTGTAGGCGTACAGATATTATTCTATCACTGACAGCGTTGTACTTCAGGATAGATCTTGAATGTTCTTTTTGACGATGAATGCAACACCATTCCTCTTCAAGTTGTCATTCCCGGCGTAGTAGACTGTATGGTTGTCCAATTCAAAATGGCCAATACTGGTCCATTTCAGCTCACTAAACCTAGGATATCGATGTCTATGTGTTCCATTTCATTTTTGACAATTTCCTATTTTCCTAGATTCATACTTCATACATTCCATGCTCCAATTATTAATGGATGTTTGCAGCTGTTTCTTCTCAAACTCCACAATCTCCAGCCACGGAAGCAGCAGTCAAGAAATCAAATGATGCATTGCATTGGGCAAATCTGCTGCAAAGGACCTCTTTAAAGTGTTGAAAAGCAAAGGTGTCACATTGAAGACTAAGGTGCACCTGGCCCAAGCCATGGTATTTTCAATTGCCTCATAGGCATATGAAAGCTGGACAGTGAATAGGGAAGACTGAAGAAGAGTTGATGCCTTTAAATTGTGGTGTTGGCGAAGAATATTGAATATACCATGGACTGCCAAAAGAACAAACAAATCTGTCTTGGAGGAAGTACAACCAGCATGCTCCTTAGAAGCAAGGATGGTGAGACTGCGTCTTACATACTTTGGACATGTTGTCAGGAGAGATCAGTCCCTGGAGAAGGACATCATGCTCAGCAAAGTGCAGAATCAGCGGAAAAGAGGAAGACCCTCAACGAGGTGGATTGACACAATAGCTGCAACAATGAGCTCAAGCATAACAACAATTGTGAGGATGGTACAGGACTGGGCAGTGTTTTGTTCTGTTGTGCATAGGGTCGCTTTGAGTCGGAACCAACTCAATGGCACCTAACAACAACAACAACAGCAATCAAAATATGAAATAAAAATAATAATATTTAAATAGCATCAAAAATATGAAATAGATAAATTTGAAAAAGAAGTGATAGGCTTGTATAATGAAAATTATGAAACATTGCCGAGAGAAATTAAAAAATATACTCAGGGTTCAGAAAACTCATTTTATTAGAATTTCAAATCTCCCCAAATTCATCTATAGATTCAAAAAAAAAATTCCAGTCAAAATTCCATCATTAGACATTGGAAAAGTGCAAATTAAAACCACCATGTGATAGCACTACACATCGATTAGCATATCTAAAATTAAAAAAGATTGGCCATGCCAAGTGGTGGCCTGAATGTGGAGCAACTAGAACTCTGTTATGCTGCAAGTGGGACTGTGAAATAATGCAACTGCTTTAGAAACTTTTTGGCAGTTTCTTAAAAAGTTAAAGACACATCTACCATGTGGTCCAGCCATTCCACTCCTAAAAGTATGTATTCATACAAAGATGCGTGCTTGAATGTTCATAGCCACATTGTTTTCAATAAACACAAACCGCAAACAACCCATATATCCATCAAAAGGTGAATGAATAAATAAACTGTGATATGCCCACATAGTGCAATACTACACAGCAGTAAAAAAGGAATGAGCTTTTAATAGATGCTACCACATGGAAGGATTTCAAAATACTTACGTGGGGTAAAAGAAGCTTATACATAAAAAAAAATCTAATGTGTTATTACATTTATGTAAAATTCTAGGATATGCAAACTAATTTTTAGTGACTGATTAGTGGTCTCTTGGGAATGGTGGAGACAAGAAAGTTTCAAATGGAGGGATTATTAAGGGGTAGAAGGAAACTTTTGGGGGATAATAGGTACATTCATTATCTGGATTGTGGTGATGGTTTAATGGGTGTCAATCTTACCACAGTGTACACTCTAAATAGTGCAGTTTATTGCATATTAATTATACCTCAGTAATACTGCTCAATCAAACAACCCTGACATATACCTTTCCTGACTTTAAACCAATCAGTATCCCCTTGTTCTGTCCAAACAACTACCTCTTGATCTATGTACAGGTTCCTCATGAGCACAACTAAGTGTTCTGGAATTCCCATTCTTCACAATGTTATCCATAATTTGTTATGATCCACACAGTCAAATGCCTTTGCATAATCAAATAAAACACAGGTAAACATCCTTCTGGTATTCTCTGCTTTCAGCCAGGATCCACCTGACATCGGCAATGATATCCCGGGTTCCATGTCCTCTTCTGAATCCTGTCTGAATTTCTGGCAGTTCCCTGTTGATATACTGCTGCAGCCACTTTTGAGTGATCTTCAGTGAAATTTTGATTGGGTGTGATATTAACGACATTCTGTAATTTACACATTGGGTTGGATCACCTTTCTTGGGAATAGGCATAAATATGGATCTCTTCTAGTCAGTTGGCCAGGTAGCTGTCTTCCATATTTTTTGGCATAGACTAGTGAGCACTTCCAGTGCTACATCCATTTATTGAAACATCTCAATTGGTATTCTGTCAGTTCCGGGAGCCTTGTTTTTCACCAATGCCTTCAGGGTAGCTTGGACTTCTTCAGTATCATCTGTTCCTGATCATATGCCACCTCTTGAAATGGTTGAACATTGACTAATTCTTTTTGGTATAATGACTCTGTGTATCCCTTCCACCTTCTTTTGATGATTCCTTTGTTTTTTAATATTTTCCCCATAGAATCCTTAGCTATTGCAACTCACAGCTTGAATTTTTCCTTCAGTTCTTTCATCTTGAGAAATGCCAAGTGTGTTCTTCCCTTTTGGTTTTTTATCTCTAGCTCTTTGCATTGGTCATTGTAGTACTTTACTTTGTCTTCTTGAGCTGTCTTTGAAGTATTCAGTCAGTTCTTTTATTTCATCATTTCTTCCTTTTGTTTAGCTCCTTGACATTCGAAAGCAAGTTTCAGAGTCTCCTCTGACATCCATCTTGGTCTTTTCTTTCTTTACTCTCTTTCCAAAGACCTCTTGCTTTCTTCACGTATGATGTCCTTGATGTCATTCCACAACTCGTCTGGTCCTCGGTCATTAGTGTTCAACCCGTCTAATCTATTCTTGAGATGGTCTCTAAATTCAGGTCGGATATACTCAAGGTTGTATTTTGGCTCTCATGGACTTGCTATGATTTTCTTCAGTTTCAGCTTGAACTTGTATATGAGCAATTGATGGTCTGTTCTACAGTCGGCCCCTGGCCTTGTTCTGACTGATGATATTGAGCTTTTCCATCGTCTCTTTCCACAGATGTAGACAATTTGATTCCTGTGTATTCCATCTGGTGAGGCCCATGTGTATAGTCGCTGTTTATGTTGGTGAAAGAAGGTATTTGCAATGAAGAAGTCGTTGGTTTTGCAAAATTTTGTCATGCGATCTCCAGCATTATTTCTATCACCAAGGCCACATTTTCCAACTACCAACCCTTCCTCTTTGTTTCCAACTTTTGCATTCCAATCACCAGTAATTATCAATGCATTCTGATTGAATCTTCGATCAATTTCAGACTGCAGAAGAGCTGGACATCCAGATTGGAGGAAGACTCACTAACAACTTGCGTTATGCAGATGACACAACCTTGCTTGCTGAAACTGAAGAGGACTTGAAGCACTTACTGATGAAGATCAAAAGCCACAGCCTTCAGTATGGATTACACCTCAACATAAAGAGAACAAAAATCCTCACAACTGGACCAATAAGCCATATCACGGTAAAGGGAGAAAAGACTGAAGTTGTCAAGGATTTCATTTTACTTGGATCCACAGTCAACACCCATGGAGGCAGCAGCAGAGAAATCAAAAGACACGTTGCATTGGGTAAATCTGCTGCAAAGGACCTCTCTAAAGTGTTGAAAAGCAAAGATGTAACCTTGAAGACTGTGTGCCCAACCCAATCCATGGTATTTTCAATTGCCTCATGTGCATGTGAAAGCTGGACAATGAATAAGGAAGACAGAAGAAGAATTGATGCTTTTAGATTGTGGTGTTGGTGAAGAATTTTGAATATACCATGGACTGCAAAAAGAATGAACAAATCTATCTTGGAAGAAGTACAACCAGAACGCTCCTTAGTAGCAAGGATGGTGAGACTGCGTCTTACATACTTTGGACGTGTTGTCAGGAGGGTTCACTCCCTGGAGAAGGACATGATGCTTGGTAAAATACAGGGTCAGTGGAACAGAGGAAGACTGGAAGATCCTCAGTGAGTTGGATTGACACAGTGGCTGCAACAATGGGAACAACGATTCTAAGGATGGTGCAGGACCGGGCAGTGTTTCGTTCTGCAATCGACTCTACGGCACCTAACAATGACAACAAGAACAACAGTGATCAGTATAAAATTGACTCCATGGGCTGAAAGTTGGCCATGAAGATACATAAAACTGGTATCCAGAAAAAGTTATCTTTGCTGTCTTAGCAACTTTTTTTGTCAGAGTAAGATAATTCCTTATCATGAACTCATTTTTATTTGACTTGGTATGGTTAAAAAAAAAAAAAAACTCTTCTAAAAGGATTTTCATCCAATCTGATTTCAATCATTTCCTTCAGAAATATCTCCCTTACAATTTAGAGTCTTTGATGTCAGCAAAATCATAATCTTCAGCATATTTAGTTTAGAATTTTATATAATCAACTTTACCTCATCCACTGTTGGGTTTAGACCTATTTTGCCTTTTATAATTTCCTGATGTCATCTACCCAGGCAGATCAACATTATCCAGGCTCCCAAGAGGTTTTACTTGTACCTTAGGCTACCTTCCTTTTGGCTATTTCTTTGGTGTTTTGCAGTAAAATGATAAAAATAGTAAGTGGCAGAAGCCAGTGTTTGAGTTCTTAACCACTATACTATACTGCTTCTCAATGAAATAATTTATTTTGAAATATTTGTCGGAGTGTCTTTTATAAGATTAGTATTTCTTCTTTTTTTTTTTCTGAGAAATATTCAACATTTAGTATATGTCAGGTACTATATAAAATCCTGACAGTTCAATGGTGAACAAGACAGATTTATCTTCACATAGCTCAACAATATAGTGAAGAAATTTACATTTTGGGCCCCTAGTTAGACATACACCACCAACAGTCATAATAATTAATGGCCAAAGAATGGCTATTTTTCGGGATTAGTGCTGATGAAAAGGAGAAAAGTCCACTTTTACTTCCTCGTCTACCTATTCATAACTTGTGGCTGGTTTTGGCTAATTCCAATCCCAATTATCCTATAAAGCTTTGATCTAATCCTCAGAATATTCCAATCTTTCTTGCTTTGAAATTATTTATTGTGATTTTTACTTATCTTGTACTTCAGATTCTATCAACATTGTCTTATATAGTTATCTGAAGGTTTCATGCATAAATATGTATTCACAATGACTAAGGTTTTTGAGGGTAAAGACAATAATTTATGCTTCTCTATTTCTCCCCCTTACATTTCAGAATAAATAGTAGAAATTCAATTAAATTGTACTGATAGTGACATCTCAGGTTAATAACATAGTGCCTTTTGTATTTCAGCAAATGTTCTTTGAATTGCATTAAATTAAAACTTAATTGTTTTGCAATGGGGGACTTCCTAAAGTGTTAAGAGCAGCAATATCTATCAAAGAAAGAGCAAATTTAACAAAGTTAATTTATTATTATCATTATCACCCAAGGTGCATTAACATGCTACTTAAGGAAAGCTAACACAGAGATTTAAAGCCTCAATTCTCATATAAATTAAATTGTGGAGATAAATATCTGGTAGAATTTGGCTGTTGGGAGCCAGGATGTAAATTTAAGTATTTTGAACTCAGTAAGGCCACAAACTTTCCTTGTCTGCATACAGAGGAATAGATAAGAAAATAAAGGCACAGGAAAATAGTTGAAATTAAAAAAATTACTTGAGAAACTAAAAATATGCACATCGTGTAAGGTAAAAGCAAAGTGCTTTTTGATGTCAAGCCTCTCTTTTTTACGTTGATCTTCCTGCAACTCTGAATTATTTTCAGAGAATAAATAGGTGGCACATCTTTATTTATGTTTGGGACTGTATGACTAAAGGCAGAAAGGCAGGTGGCGTTTTGGTTAACAATGACAAGGACTGCCTAGATTCTTGCTTCATTCCCATCCTGCCTTATGTATTTTAAGTTTACTCTTGAGTGGAGCATGATAATTTTGTTTCGTTGCTGACCCTCTTAGTGCTTTGTGAATGGTCCATGTGTCAGTGTTAATGAGAAACACATTGCTTATATAACCTGCATGAGGGTGACCATAAACTGATAACTGTCAATTTTTTTTTTGTTGTTATTGTTTTTGTCTTACCAGAAAACCATATCACATTCATCGCTTTGCCCAATGGGAACCTATTTACACTCTGACTCAATCTGGAAGTCAGTCTTAGCTTAAAAATAATATTTCATCTCCAGAGTATGGGGCGTAAGATAGGGGAGGATTTCAGAGTAGCAATATTTGAAGTAAACTGTCAGAGATGGCAATAAGTAGAATGTCTGTTAGAATAGAGCATGGGGCCATTGTAGAATACACCCTTGGTGACAGATCTTTTGGAGAATATTGCAGAAACTAAAGGCCTAAAGAATTTATATTAAATATCTAAGTGTCGAGGCATAGTGGATTGAGACTCTAATTCATAACTAAGACTCTTCATAAGGAAGTTTTCACCCACTGATAAATGGCGTGGGACAAGAGAGTGTGAGACACACAAAAGGCATCTAAAAACTTAAAAAAAAAAAAAAACTTTAGACAAACAAAATAGAAGAGACAGCCATAGCAGACTAGAACAAAAACATATTTTATGACTCATGGTTTTGGATTTTTATCTAAAACTCTATATTATTTATAGTTTATTTTGTATAATAGCCCTTCATTCAACCATGGTTTTAAACACAGATGGTCTCATGTTTTCTTAAGTATTTTTTTGTATATGTGTGTGTTATCTTTTGTATCTCTTGGAAATATGTTCAGCTACAAGTGACTGAAATCCCAAAACGGCAAGGGTTAAACCGACAAATGGCTGACACTAATGGTTAAGCACTTCACTACCAGACAAAAGGTTGGCAGTTTGAACCCATCCAGAGCATCTTGAAGACAGGCCTGGTGATCTGCTTCTGGAAGGTCACAGCCTTGAAAACCCTATGGCACAGTTTTACTCTGTACGCATGGGGTCGCCATGAGTTGGAATCGATTTTTTGTCAACTAGTAACAATAACAAATAAGACAGAAATATTTCTTTTGTACGTACGTGAAATACGGAGGTAATCAGTGAAAGATTGGTGTGGAGACTCCAAAATCATCAGGGACCCAACTCCTTTACTTTACTGCTTATTCATTCTCAACACATGGCTGTGACTGCATGGGCCAGCCAAAATCATATCACATTCCAGTCACATGATATGATCCAGGCATTATATCACATTCCAGTCACATGACGGTTCTAGGAGGGCAGAAGGGACAGACTCCCTTTAAGGATACATCCTGGGAGTTGTATATGAGCATTCTGCTTAAATTCTTTGGCCAGGACACAGTTACATGTCCCTACCTAGTTGCAAGGAGGGCAGGAAAATGCAGTTTTTATTCTGAACGGCTAGATGCCCAGCTAAAAAATGCTGTCTTCCTTTTTCCTAAGTAAAGAAGAGGGGAGGACAGGTATTTAGAGACTCACTAGTCTCTGACATATCTTCATGATAAGACTTTACTAGTGATAAGATTTTACTAGTGATACATGGACTTTACTCATTATTCAGGAAATGTTCCACAACCTAAGGTAGGCAGAGAAGAAAAGAAGACCAGATAGAGAACCATTGCTTTAACGAAACTTAGTCCTACATACGTTTGCTAGATTTATACTTGCATATGGGATTTTAAAGAAAAATTCTACTGAAAGTTTAATGTTTCTGAGACACAAGTTTATAATAGTGTTGTTGACCCTTACATAGCTGTACTATAAGATGCTTATTAAATAATGCATTAAATAGCCATTCTGCAGATACTATTAAAAAAAAAAAAGAAAACAGCCATAGCAAAGTGCTTGAGCCATGAACTTGAAAACAAAATGCTCAGTTAGAATTTGCTTTTGAAAATGAAACTTGCAAACTCAAAATTTTAGAAATAGAATACTTATTTGTTTATAATAAATAATAAGGAAGATAATTTGTGGCAAATGAATATTAAAGCACATTATCTCACTGGACCTTGTTCAACATTTGACATCCTTTTTACTGATAAAAAAAATCCAAATGAAGCAAAGAAAAATTAATCACAAACTGCATTAATATGAACGGACAGTCTATACTTTCTAAAAAATTAACTAAGGAAGTGTGGGAAATATTAAGGTAATATATAATGCAAATAAGATTTCCTCTCTTCGGAGATTTAAGACATTACTGGCTGTTGCCTTAGGGAAATGGGTGATGGAATTTTAAAAGCTAAAGAATAAATTGATGGCCTCGTAATTTTCTGAGAGTAATACTCAAGCAGTGGCAATTATTTTTAAAGATTATTGTGAATGTGTGGAACTGGGGCAGTACTTGATTTAATCATCTATCTATAAATGTTCTGTTCATCATAAATGAAGATGTTCTTTTTGTCCAATCTCAGTGGTGGTGATGAGTGTGCATTAGTCTTTCCTTTTGGCTGTCCTAGTTCCAGAAAAGCACACAGGGTGAGTGGCTTGTTGGGAATTAGCCCACAGATTGCAATACCCCTTGACAAATAGATGGAGATTGCACAAAACCTAATCCGTGAGCATCATATTTTCTCAAGGCTAGCTAACTTTTAGGTAGATCAGCCAAATGCCTACAAGTTGTCCAAATATGTATGTTATTTGATAGATTTAGAAAAAAAAACCTTGCTATGAAGATGCATAGTTGTACTGGTCTAAGGATACCATACATCCAGTTTCAGGGAAGTAACGTTTTCATACTCAGAATTGCAGCCCAACTTTCACTTTGAATTTTATAACCTATTCTAAAGAATAAATATCATATTATTTTACCCTATAAAAAATTTGATAGTGATTGTTGGCCCAAAGCAATGATGTCTTCTCATGTGACCAGGTGCCCTGCTGAATGCAGAAAACTCATCTCCTAGAGAGTCCTGCTTTAGGGTCTCAAATTCTACCATTAGAGTTTCCATCTTTTCTGTTAAGTTATTTTCTCTTCAAAGACCTTGGAATGTTATAAACCCTTTGGGGAAGGTAATATATCAAGGTTTTTCTAAATCATTTATAACTTAGTGGGAATTAGATTATCTACCAGGTCTCTTGGAACTGGAACAAGGAGAGATAACTTTTGGTACAGGAAAGTTAAGAGAAAGGCCAAAGCAACATTTCCAAAAATGTGTTCTAGAGAATTATAATTAGTGCTGTTTTGAATAGGATTTAAATAGTTATTTTTAGTAAAAATGTTTTCATGCTTAATTAAGTTTGTGTACCTTGGACCAAAGTATAAAAAGTTCTTGAGTTTGAGACCCAAAAACAGGAGTGCACAGATCCTGTTATAGGTTCCTATCCAGAATACTACATTGCATTTTTTTTTTATCCAGAATACTACATTGCATTTAGTCGACATGTCTCCTTAGGCTTCTTAAGGCTGGCTATGGCAGGTTCTCTGGCTCTCTTTGTTTTTGTTGACCTTGACAGTTTTGAGGAGTAGTGGTTAAAGTGCTCAGCTGCTAACTGAAAGGTGGGTGGTTTGAACCCACCAGTTGCTCTGCTGCAGAAAGATGTGACAGTCTGCTTGCATAAAGATTTACAACCTTGGAAACCTAGGCAATTTTTTTGCTTTTGTCAGATACATTGTAGAATATCCATCAATTGGGGTTTGCCTGTTAATTTTCTCATAATTAGATTCATACCATGGATTTTTGAGAGGAAGAGCACAGAGGTAAAGTGCCATTTTCCTTACATCATATCATCACTGTTGATGTTAACCTTGATCACCTGGCTGATGTAGTGTTTGTTAGGTTCAACACTGGAAAGCTACTCTTCTTTTCCTTGTTCCGTTCTGTACTCCTTGGAAGGAAGTCATTAAGTGTAGTCCACGCTTAAAGCCTGGGGATTTCTGCTCCACTCCCTTGAGGGCAGAGTATCTGCTTAAATATTTGGTATTCTCCTGCATGGGAAGTTTGTCTCTTCTTCCCTATTTATTATTTATTTATTCCCCATTTAAATGCATTGCATAATTTATTTTGTTTGCTCAAAATTTTCCAGCTTTGGCCATTAAAAACTCTTTCAGTTGACTCCTGGGTCCCTTTGACATGCCATCATTGTGCGTGTGTGTATTTTAGTACTTCCTTACTTTTTGGCTGTACAAGATACCACATGTTCATCTTGTGTGTTCTCTGTCCCAATACTAGAAACAATCTTTTCTCCTAGGAGCCTTGGCTCATTTTATTGGAGAAAGATATTAGAAACTAAGATCTGGGAGCTGGGTGTGCTTATTGCAATTAGGGTGTTATTGATTCTAGGACAGACAAGGAAAATATATGTGTATATATTAGCTGCACATATACACAAATCTATAAATGTTTCTGTATGTATATGTATCTATTCTGAGCTACAGCTAAGTTTATACTGATGTCTCCAATTTTGATTCTGTACCACATGGTCATTCTAGTCTTCCCCCCTTGCTCGTGTGTAACATCACTTTCCAACAGTGAGATTCCTGGCTCCCAGTATTTGCCATCCGTTTACTTAATTGCTCAATTCCAGTGTACATTTATAATGGTTTTGGAATTGTTAACCCCCACTTCTGTGGGAAAACTTTTATTTTTGTGAAATGAACAGTCTACATATTTAATGAGAGAATCATAACTTTAGAGACAAATTTAGTTTGTATTTGACCATTCAGTGGAGCACGCGAAAACCAATTTTATCTCCTCATTTTCCAAATGGGGAGTATGAGACCTAGAGGGGCCTGTAGAGAGGGTCACACTATAGTTGATGGCAGAACTCGGTTCCCATTGTGCCATATTTTGGATACTTTCCAGTATGGCCTGTTAGAATTGCTGTTTGCCGAGCCTTTAAAATGTGCTAGATATGATAAATACACTATCGAAAGCTACCAACTATTAGAGTCATTTTTAGATGGGAAAATGAGACAGAGAAGCTAGACAACTTCTCTAAGCTGGGAATTAGAAAATTCTACTTTGAATCCAGGTCTATCTGGCACTGTAGACCCATATGGAAATTTTAAATGAGAGCTTTTAGGTTAGAGGACACTTTAGAACACTGTGATGAATAAAAGATTTAGACCGGGTAACATGACTTAGGTTTCTTATACAACAAGAAATATTCTGAAGAGGTGAAATTTCATCTCACTTCATTTCCTGAAATTAATTTGTCTCCAGTTATAATTTATCCTCAGAAAAATGGCTTAACATCCTGTGGTTTTATATGCTGGTTCAGTATCCAAGTAAACATGATTTCCTCTAATCTAAATGCTCTTGTTTTAAAAGTCCGTATGGTCTATTCATTATTTTGATAAAGAGTGTAATCCCTATATTGAATTGCTGAGTCCCAGATCATGCTAAATGAAAGAAAACAAGCTACCCACTGCTGATCCATTCAATAACGATGCTGTAACTTTTTGTGCCTGAGTATAATCATTAACTCTAGTCTTCGTTGTTATTGGTAAGAATGACCCATGATATTTTCCTAGGTTTGGGCTTCTATACTATTTTGAGGCTTCTAAAGTCATTAATGATCATGTTGTCAAAGCTGAAAAAGCTGGAAGCAATCCAATTCCTGTCCAAATGCACTGAATGAAGAACTCCAGAGTTTAGAGGTCAGTTGGTTCTGCTTGGGTGTGTCAGTCCTCTTGGTCCATGCCAGGATCACAGGGGCTTCTGAATAATTCAAAAGCAGATTTTGCTGCTGTGAATGGAAGAGTTTGGTGCCAGCTGCTCCGAGGTCATCCTGAGACTTGGAATAAGGTACAATCTAAGACTTATAAGTGGGGATCCATGAAAGCTTAGTATGCTCTCAAATTTTTGGTAACTCTGAACAGCCTGGTAATAGACTCAAGCTTAACTCCATAGAAAAAGCTATTCTATATCTTTAAGAAAATCTTCACTACTTCCTGTTTGCAGGAGACAATGTGTTGTGGAAAGAGCATAGCATCTGGAATAAGCTGGGCTACTAACTGAAAGGTTAGGGGTTCAAATCTACCCAGAGACACCTCAAAAGAAAGACTTGATGATCTCCTTCAGAAAGGTCATAGCCACTGAAAACCGTATGGAGTACAGCTCTATTCTGAAACAGATGGAGGTACTGGTTTGGTCGAAGTCCTGACTTTTGAATTTGGGGGCTATATGGCCTTATACCAGTCACCTAACCACTCCAAGATAATTTTCTCAATCACAAATTGATTACAATAATAATAAATGCATTCATACAGCAGTTGTGAGGATCTAGTAAAAATCATGTGGAACTGTTCTGTAAATTGAAAGGAACTGTCAAAAGGCTGGGTGTCTCAGAGCCTTTTTTGGAAAGGTGTTAGCAGTATAAATTCAATAGAAAATACATCAATGGAAGTAATTGCTTACAATGTTATTTTACAGATAATGCTGATAGAGCCAACGTTAACAAAAGGAAAATCTTACAAATGTTTGCAATAGTGATATAGAAGGTAACTACGCTGGGTACAGATTCAGGAAATTCTACAAGTATTAATTTTCTTTTACTCTGTGTTTAGCAATAATTAAAGGCTATAGAGAAATGGAATTACACACATAATTCTCTTTTCATCTGTGAGAAAAATTACTTGCATACTTATTGAGGGATAGTCTTGTGGGTTAATATAATGGGATAGAAAATAACATGAACGCATTACTTCTGTAATTAAATTTTAGTTACTATTTATCTAATTAGCACTGTAGTACTGGCAGTCTCCAGGTTACAAACATCTGACTTACGGACAACTCATACTTAAGAACAGACTGCCATAACGCCTGTTATATTAAAAATTTGAGTTAAATACAACGGTTCATAATAACACACGTACTACTTTGTGACAGTCATGAAAACATTGCCTGTTTTGGGAGTGTTTCTTAAATGTTTTATATGCACAGACAAACATTTGACTAATGGATGCTAAATAAGAACCATAGGTACCTATTCCCACTTACCTATAAATTCGACTTAAAGACAGACTTGAGAATGGATCTCTTTCTTAACCGGGGGACTGTCTGTATATGAAAACTGTTGGATTTAGTGTCACAAGATTTGGTGTGTGTGATTGGGATCTGTCTGACAAAATATGGGCTGCATTACATATATGATATTCACTTCAGAGACCCCTAGAGCAATAAGAGGGGTTCAGGGCTGCTGATTGGGTGAGGCACACTCTGTTGCTAGCAGCTGAAACTCCAGTCTGCACAGAAGGATGTTTGCATCTTATTGGGTGAGACATGTCCTACATATTATGGTGTCAAATTGAGAATTTAAGAAATCTAATATGTGTTCAAGTTCTAGAATTGCCATTAGTATCAAGTCCTGAAAGCTGCATGCGTTCCTATAAGTAAGATCAAATTGGGGTCAATTTCCCAATCTCCCAGAAAAATGGAGACGTTTATTAACAGAGAAGCATCCGGATTTCACATTTAAGAAATAATGTTAGTATATTTTAACAGGATGCAATAATGGGGAGTATGTATTTGTAGCAACCTCTGCTACCTCTGATTTCTTCAAGCTACCCATTTACTCTAATATAACCACAATCCCCAAAGTCTGTCATGAGCTTTGTTAAGTCACAAAGGTTGACACGCTGATCTGCAGAGGTTGACTTATGAACAAGCTACTCTGCACATAGGCAACTTCACATAGCATGCTCCAAGATATGGAACCAAAAAAGAAAACACCAAACCTAGTGCCGTTGAGTTGATTCCCACTCACGGCGACCCTATACGACACAGTAGAACTGCCCGTTACAGTTTCCAAGGAGTGCTGGGCGGATTTGAACTGCAGACCCTTTGGTTAGTACCCGTAGCACTTTAACCACTACGCCACCAGCATTTCCAGATACAGCAGGGATTAATTTATCTTTTCTTTGCATAGGAGAATAAAAATGTTTTTTAAAAATAATCTTTATTATGAATTAGAAAATTATGTAACACTGTATTAAATGACAAAATGGTTACAATTCTATCAGTGTATTTTAATGTTAAAAAACTTTAAAATATTTATCAATTATTATAAATTATTTTCTTGAATAACACTGGATAATAGAGCCATTTAGTAGTGATGATGTCGGTAAGTAATGGCTAACACTCTATAGGCTCTATGTGCTCTGTATTCTATACACTATATGCCAGACACTGTCCTGGTTCCTTTGTTGGCATTATCTATAATTGTCATCTGATGTATATTAAGATTTTGAGAACATAGACCATTTGCCTATGCTCACTAATTCAGGAAGCATTGCTCTGGGACTTACACTGTTCAAATTACAAAGGCCACATTCTTTATTACTATATTGCCTTGCTTCCTTTCCATCACATGCTTTCTGCTTGGGTTTTATAAACAAAGGGATGTATACAGGAGTATATAGCACTGGGAATATGTTCATAAACACTGGGTAATATTTGAAAATGTGGACAGGAATGATACTATTTTAATAATGACTCAATCCTATCTTACATCTCTTCTCCATTAGATTCTCTTCGAAGCCAGCGCGGTCTATGTTGGGAAATAGAGTATATAACTTAATTGTTGAAAAAGAAGTTGCTTATCTGACTAGGGTGTAAAGCATGTGCAAAGCATTTCTTTTTATTATTGAAAATAGACCTTGTCATTGACTGGTTGTATTTGACGTTATCTAAATACATGTAATTATGCAAACTACATTTTTATTTCACGTCTTTGCTTTCCTGATATACACACATCAGGACCAAGAGCACATTTGCAATATTCAGGCTGTAAAACCCTGTTTGGGGAAAACAAGGTTCTCAGCTGCCTTTTTTCTTTCTGCACATGAACAAAAACAATCCTAAATAATTAAAGTGAAAATCAAGGGCAGGAAAAGAGAAAGTGACTAATTTTTTTTTATGCCACCTGAAGTTATTTGTACTTAATTTTTAAAATGGCCTTCTCATTGCTGAATTATGTTTCAGTAGGTAACTTATCTTTGGAAGTTTCTAAAGCACTTCAAGAATCTTGGCTGCCTGCTTTAGGGTTCTTAGAATCTGCTTAAAGTTGATGCTAACTGCACACTGATGATGCTTAAATGTTAGCACTGGTGTGCTGCTTACTGGCCTAAGATTTTTAAAAAATTGTAATCAATATTATCCCTTTTTTGTGAAAACATCTTGCCAGGCTAGAAAACAAACAATTATTTCTTCAAGAAGGCAAAGGAAAAAGGACAGCATGTGATACAATACTGGTTGTAAAGGAAACAATCACATTGAATTAAGGACTTTAACATTCTAGTTACAATCTTATTAAAATTCAGATACCAGCTAAATTACATTATGACACTAAATGACTGTATGTTCATTCTGTTCAATGTTGCCCATGAGGTCTTTTGTCTCACTGGTTCCTGGACTTGATCTACTGTTAAAATAGGGTGTTTTCAAAGGTGTCTTCTTGGGATAGGTGCACATGTCTTTTCTTATAAAGGAAATATGCAGCGAGGCCAGCACCAGTTAGAATCAGGAGGATCACTGGGAAAATCTGGGGGATGTAGGTTCTTAATCTTAGTAATTCCCTTCCCACACTGACCACACCTGAAACTAAAGTTGGGGTTGCTTTTAGCCTGGGCTACTGCACTCTGTCTTGCTCAGACCCACTATGCTATATTCGCATACGCATTTCCCTTCTTTGAGACAGTTCATTCCCGGTAATTTACACTCATTTCCACTCCAAATATCATTGGAAGTTCTGATCAAGTCCCAGTGATTTTTTACTAGTTCACACTGATGGTTTTTTCTGTCTTAATTCTTATTACCAGATGGATCTGCTCCCATGACTTCTCGGCTCTCAGTTAATGACTTTCTTGTCTTGTTTTTACTCTTTAAAAAGAAAAAAAAAGAATCCTGCAAGTTCATGGACATGTCATGGACATTGTCTTCATTTGTGTATCTTGGCAACGGCTCTCATATACTCCCAGGCACATCACTAAGACTTCTTGAATGGTGCAGGCTTATAAACTGTGCTAATTTAAAGGCTTATTTTTAAAATTGGCTCATCTATAGCTTTCTTTTCCAGGTGATTTAGGCATAAGTCCTATTTGACCTTCCAAGATCTCATTCAACACAGAGATTGCAATACAATGAAAAGCTGAGATATTTAGTTTTAAGAAATGTCTTTTAAATGGAATACAGTCTAAACCTTATATTCTTTCTTTCCTATTTTCTCTTGCCAAGTGAGCTGTTAGTATATATTTGTGTATTGGGATGACCCCAGTTCTTGCATTTTTTTTTTTTTTTCACGAAAACAGTTCACACTCTTCTCTTTGTAAAATGTCACTCCCCAGAGAGAAGTTATGTATTTTAAATGAAGTTCTCTTACGGAAGTCATCTTTGTGAGGAAATCCTTTTCTCCCCTTTTCAAGTAGGAAATGTAAGAAATTTCATTTCATCATGTTTCTCTAGGCTCCATCTACATTAAACATTTGCAGTTGTTCTTTTTTTTTTTTTCCATGTATGAGTGCTTTTGACTTTTCAGCACACCCAAACCCACTGAGCTGACCAAGTCCTCAGCAACTCATGACCCAATATGTAAAGTAAACAGTACTCACATTTGTCTCATGGTTGATGAAGGAGCTCTATTGTTTCTTCCTGAGCATCCCAATTGCATACAATTATCTATTCATTTACTGCGAGCTTCTTATGAGCCATGCACTGTTTTAGGCTCTAGGGATACATCAGTTTTCAAATAAAAAAAAGGTGCCTGCCTTCACAGGACTTAACATTTTAGTGGAGGCAGGCAGGTAATCAACAACCAAGGAAACATAATAAAGCTCTACACTTCTTCTGCACAATACCAAAATTAAAAAAAAAAAAAAAACTTCATAAAACCAAAAGTTTTTTTTTTTTTTTTTAAACTCATCTGCAGGCAAAGACTGACCTGAATTGATGAAAGCTTATTTATAATCTTTATTCATCACACAGTGGGTATTCATATATTTCATTATAGAAACATTAATGTGTTTGATTGAGGATCGATGCCCCAGGCTCTATGGGGAGTGTAACAGATGTAGGGTATATACACTACTGCTTTTCTAAAATCAGAAAATATCTGAATTCATGAATGCATTCTGCCCAAGAGTTTCAGGCAAGTGGTTGTGATGAATCTTCTGAAGGAAAATAAAGTAGGGAAAGTGACAGAAAGTGAGACAGAGCTCTCCCTTTTTTGGAGCTTAGTTCTTTTCTTTTTGGAACTTAGTTCATTGAGTCCTTGTTGCTTCAACAGCTCTCTGATACCTTTAAAGTAAGATCATTTTTGTTATTTATGTTTTTTTTTTTCTGCAGTGGGGGCTTTGTCCTACTGTAATCCACAGCATTTTACTCATAAATAGAGTACTGATACATGCTTTTTTAAAAATACATTAAACAAGTAACATTGTTGTTAATGTTAGGTGCTGTTAAATTGGTTCTGACTCATAGCAATCCTATGTACAACAGATCTAAACACTGCCCAGTCCTGCACCATCTTCACAATTGTTGCTGTGTTTGAGCCCATTGTTGCCACCACTGTGTCAATCCATCTTATTGAGGGTCTTCCTCTTTTTCACTGACCTTCTACTTTACCAAACATAATGTTCTTCTCCAGGGACTGGTCTTCCCTGATAACATGTAATCCAACCACTTGGCAATTAACCCACTGCCATCAAGCCAGTTCCAACTCATAGCGACCCGAGAGGACAGAGTAGAACTGTGCCATAGAGTTTCCCAGGAGTGCCTGGTGGATTCAAACTGCTCACCTCTTGGTTAGCAGCCATAGCACTTAACCACTACAACACCAGGGTTTCCTCTTGGCAATTACAACTGTCTATATATAGGAAAATAGGAGCCCTGGTGGCGCAGTGATTAAGCTAGCCAAAAGGTCAGCAGTTTGAATTCACCAGCCACTCCTTGGAAACCCTATGGGGCAGTTCTACTCTGTCCTAGACGGTCACTTTGAGTCAGAATTGACTTGACGGCCATGGGTTTTTGGTTTTTATCTAAGAGAACGAGATGCCTTTCTATTTTTGTTGGTCTCTTTTAGTCTCTTATATCCATGTTTCATAATTCTCATTGTACAAGTCTTTTATGTTCCTGGTTAGGTTACTAACCCCTACTTATTTTATTGATTTGGGGGCTATTGTATAATGGTATTATTTTCTTGATTTCTTTTTTGGAGTAGTCTCTGTTAGTATAGAGGAACCCAACTGATTTTTGTTTGTTGATCTTGTATCCTGCAACATTGCTAAATTCTATTAGTTCCAGTAGTTTTCCTGTGGAATCTCCAGGGTCTTCTACATATGGGATCATGTCAACTGCAAATAGTGATAATTTTACTTCTTCCATTCCAATTTGGATACCTTTTATTTCACTTTCTTGCCAGATTGCTTTGGCTAGGACTTCCAGTACAGTGTTGAATAAGAGCAGTGATAATGGGCATCCTTGTCTTGTTTCCGTTCTCAAAAGGAAGCTTCTCAGCCTTTCTTCACTGAGTATGATGTTGGTTATTGGTTTTTCATATATGCCCTTAACTGTGTTGAGAAATTTCACTTCTACTCCTATTTTGATGAGAGTTTTTATCAGGAAAGTGTGTTCAATTTTATTGTGGTTCTTTTCCTTTGATTTATTTATGTGGTGAATTACATTGATTGATTTTCTGATGTTGAACCACACTTGTAATCCTGGTATGAATCCCACTTAATCACAGTGTATTTGTTTTTTTTTTTTGATATGTTGCTGTAATCTTCTGGCTAGAATTTTGTTGAAAAATTTTGCTTCTATGTTTATAAGGGATATTAGTCCGTAATTTCTTTTTTTCTTTGCTTGGTTTCAGTATCAACATCATGCTGGCTTCACAGAAGGAGTTGGGTAGTGTTCCTCCCTCCTCTATGTTTTTGAAAAGATTGAATAGGAATGGTGTCAACTCTTCTCTGAATGTTTGGTAGAATTCTCCAGTGTAGCCATCTGGTCCTGGGGCTTTTTTTTTTCATAGTTTCTTGATTGTATCTTCAATCTCTTCTTTTGTGATGGTTCTGTGTAAATTATCCACCTCTGTTTGTGTTAGTTTGGGTAGAGTGTTTCTGTGAATTTGTCCATTTCCCCTAGGTTTTCAAAATTGTTGGAGTGTAATTTCTGGTATTAATCAGTTATGTTCTTCTTTATCTCTGATGAATCAGTTGTAATGTCACCAATATCATTTCTTAATTTGGTTATTTGCCTTTTCTGGATTTTTTCTTTTGTCAGTCTAGTGAAAGGTTTGTATATTTTCTTGATCTTTTCAAAGAGCCAACTTCTGGTTTTGTTAATTCTTTCAAATTATTTTTCTACTTTCTAATTTATTTATTTCTGCCCTGGTCTTTATTATTATTATTTCTGGTTGCTATTCACTCCTTTTGCTCTTTCTTTTCTAGTTGTTCAAGTTGTCAGTTTAAGTTAGTGATTTTGAATCTTTCTTATTCTTTAAGGTAGGCATTTACTGGTATAAATTTCCCTCTGAGTACAGCTTTTGCAGTATCCCAAAGATTTTGATACGTTGGGTTTTCATTTTTGTTTGATTCTAGAAATTTTTAATTTCTCTTTTGATTTCTCCTATGACCCAATAATTTTTTAGTAGTGTATTATTTAATTTTCATGTTTCCCCCCCCCATATTTAACCTGTTGTTGATTTCTAGTTTCATACTGTTATGGTCCAAGAAGATGCTTTGTATAATTACAATCTTTTTAAGTTTGTTGAGACTTCTTTTGTTACCTAACACATGGTCTATTCTGGAAAATGATTCATGTGCACTGGAGAAGAATGTGTATTGTTCTGATGTTGGGTGGAGTTTTCTATACATGTCTGTTAGGTCCAATTGACTTATGGTTTTATTTAAGTTCTCAATGTCTTTAGTGATTCTCTTTTTAGATGTTCTGTCATTAGAATACGTCATAGAGTTGATCTTTTTGTGTCTCTTCTGATTGGGGTTCATGTAGCTTCCTGTAATTACAGGCTTGCCTCTCTACTCAGGTCTGGGAAATTCTCTCCGAACGTCTCTTGGAAAATTGTTTCTGTGCCTTTAATGTTGTCGTGGTGCTCTGGGATTCCAATAATTCTAATGCTAGTTTTCTTTAATTGAATCCCACATTTCTTTTTGGGTTTGTTTGGTTTCCTTTGTTCTTTTCTCTTGTTTCTCTTGAGACTTGAAAAGTTCAGTTATTTTGTTTTCTGATTCTGATATTCTATCTCCCGTTCATTTGACTCTACTGTGGAGTGTTTCTCTTGCTTTTTCTAATTCAGATGTTTTATTCTTCAGTGCTAGTACTCTTTGTTTGATGTTTTCAATTTCTTTGTTGAATCTCTGATTTTGTTGCTGCATTTGCTTCCCAAACTCCACTAGTTTGTTTTCTGTGTTTTTTTCTTCTTTGTTTAAACATATTTAGTACCACAGTCTGAAAATTATCAATTATTTGCATTATTCTGGCCTCCATAGGAAAGATTTCCTTTTTTCCAAGTTTTGTGTTTTCTTGTTCCTTCTCTTGTGCTTTTGTGTTCTTTTTTTATTAGTTTTTGTTGAACTTGAACCATTTTGTTATCTTTTTAAAAATTTTTTTCTGTTTATCGTCGGAAAATTTTCTGCTTGGGTGCCCTGTTAGGGCAGCGTCCAATTGTCTGGCTGCCAAGTGAAAAATCAGGGCCTATGCACAGCAACTCCATAGGAGAACAATGTAGCAAACTGCCCCCTCAGTGACTCAGGGGCCCTGGAACCCCAGGAGGCAGCACACCTTATCCCCTCTGCTTCCCTGTTAGATAGAATGTCTGAGTGGCAGTAGGAGTGGTATCTTCTCCTAAGAAACACCAGATGGTACTCTTATAATTAAAAAAAAAAAAAAAATTTTTTTTTTTTAATTAGGTATATATATATATATTATAAAAAATATATATATATTTGCCATTGATTCCTGGGATCAGTATGCTTGGTCTCTGGGATTTAATATACCTACGCAGGGTGGGGAAACTCTGGCGTAGTGGTTAAGTGCTACAGCTGCTAACCAAACGGGCGGCAGTTCAAATCCACCAAGTGCTCCTTGGAAACTCTATGGGGCAGTTACACCCTGTCTAATAGGTTAGCTATGAGTTGGAATCAACTCGGCGGCACTGGGTTTGGTTTTGGTTTGTTATGCAGGGTGGGGGTGGGGGGTTGCGCTAGACCCTTCTGCTGGTATGAGTGGTCATCTTTACTGTGGTGACTATGATTTTTTTTTTAGTCATTACCTCATCGATGCCCCAGTACAGGCACACCCACTATCCATGGCATTCCACTGGGGGCTGCTTCCTGTGTCCCTGTCAGTCTGAACCATTCCTTTCACCCTGTTGCCCTTGCAGCTCTTCTTCATTCTAGTGCCTGTTTTGTGCCTCAGTGAGGTTCAACAGTAGTCTAACACAGCGTTAAGTCCTCCCATCGCCCTTCCCACTTGCACGGCCTGCACAGACTCCCATGGCCAATTTGTACCACCTTAAAAAAATCCATTTAGAACTTCCTCAGATAAGCTCCCTTTCTGTGTTCCCTGCTTGGGATGTTACCCAGTCCCATCCCAAAATGGCTATAATGAGTGCACTTCTGACGTTAATGGGTAGGGTCTCTCAGCTTCTGTGATGATCCCGTTCTTCCTGTCCAATAATTCTGGACTCACCTTGACTCTCCAGTTCCTCAGCTGCTGTCTAGAGCTCCAAGATCTCAGTCTGTGCTTGCCTTTCTTCTTTGCTCAGTGAGTTAGTTGCTGGGGGAATAGATGGGAGCGTCCACTCACTTCGCCATCTTGCTCTGACCCCAGAGGTTATTTGTTTTACTTTCTCAGCAGAAGCCAAGCGTCTCTTCACAGATCTTTTGGACAATATGGCCAAGAATACTATATTTCTCTCTCAACTTGTGATGGAATAATGTCGCCTTGCATTTTTTAGCAGTTTATACTAAAGAAGTGTTTTTAAAGTTTACCCTGGAGCTGGTTTTACCCTAAAATAAAATAATCTATGTATGGAATATTAATTATTTGACCTTGGCAAATTTAAAATCTCTGAACCCTTTAAAATTCATCTTTAAAATGCAAATGATAAATAAATTTGCCTGTCAATAGTTTTCTATTTGTAGTACCGTTATTCTTCTTTTCTAATGATTTTTACCTCATTGGATTGTTTTGAATATCGAATGCAGTAATGGACCTGAAAACTCTTTGCAAATTCTAATATCCATTCAGTGTTATTTATGGTTCATGTCATAGGTGACTTATCTAGGAATATCCCCAAAAGGAATTAAATGATAATGATCAGATAAGAAAAATAACCATTTATCAACTCTAGGAAAACTTTATAACAGAATATATATTTGTAAACATATGAAGCTCAGTAGTGGGGAAAACATCACATTTAATGTTAGAAAATGAGGAATATTACTATATTATGTCAGTAAACTTATCAAAATTAGAATTACACAAAAAAGCAAAAGGCAAAATTTATATGGTATTTTGAACATGCTTATGCTTTGCTGGCAAAGGGACCAAAATTATAACAAAAAGTCAGAAGAAAACAAAGGGTTTTAATTCACTCTTACCTGGAACAGTCAGTTTAATATTAAAGCTTTGAAATAGCATATATCAAAGCATTTATATAAAAAAAACAAAGATTAAAAACTAGTTGGGAAAAGAAACCCTGTGTCTGGTAAAATTTCCCTCTAATGAAATACATTTCTCTTATAAAAATATGTCATACTAGACAAAATAAACTTAATACTCATATTTACCCTAGATTGATTTTTCACCTAATTTTAAGAATATATTAGACAAGTTGGTGATAAAATATTCAAAGGTGGCTGTAACTACTTGTTTTAAATAATTAAAAACATCCTTTTCCTTGCCTTTAGCATGGCCAGAAGCAAAAATTGCTTCTGACACCCAAATGGTATATTTTTTAATATTCATAGAAGGCAAGAATGCAAACTGCCGTGTCATAGCTGCCCACCTGTCAAGGCTACATAAGTATATTCATAGTTTGCAGGGGACTGGTTATATTTTGAAATGATAGTATATATTTCAAAAGTACAAATATGTCTTTTACAGTGATAGAGAGGCAGTGCGATATGTCTGAAAGAAGTCTAAACTAGAAAACAGGATACTGATTCTAACTCCACCACGAATTACACATAAAAGTGTGCAAACCTGCTAACCTTGCCAGACCTTTCTTTCTTTATTGGCTAAATGACAAGGATTGAGTAGACTATTTCTGAGATCCCTTCTAGTCCAAACATATTTTAGTTTTATAAGCCATGTACCAAGGTATACAAAAAAAGGAATTAATTTTTTTTCCTGTAAATCAACTTCAATTCTATTAAATGCATATTCTGCCTGATATCAGACATTGTAATTTTGGTTTATGCTAGTTAGATTTGGTCTAAAATACTAGCTGCCGTTGATCCAATTCCAAAACACAGTGACCTCATGTGTGTCAGAGTAGAACTATGCTTCATAGGGCTTTCCGAATTTTCGGAAGCAGATCACGAAGACTTTCTTCCAAGGTGCCTTTGGGTAGATTCAAACCTCCAACCTTTCGGTTAATAGTCGAGTGCATTTGCACTACCCAGGGACTCCTAGATTTATTCTAGTGACACGTAAATGCAATTAGTTAACAACTGAGCCTTCTTTCTCATTCATTGTACCTCAAATGGCATCTAAATTGTTAGTGTGAAGTTAGGTTATCTGATCATCTCCTGGTGTCTGCCCACATCTACTAAACACCTACTAAAGTGTACACAACTTCCCACAGTAATATCCTCTGGGATGTCTGAATTTTGGCCTGTATAGTCCATCTTACTTCCTCTGTAGCTCCCCATGCTATAATAAAAATTAGCTATAAGATAATTCCAAATATGCTCTTGTTTTCCGTCTCTGTCTCTCTCCCTCCCTCCCATAACATTAGTTGACATCTACAATCTTCTTGGTGGCAGAGAAAATATATACTTATTTCCAATGCAGCTTAATGGAAGTATTTGTCTGCTGCTTACACCAATCTCAGTTTATATATAACTCGTTTCCATATCTCTCTCATGGAGGCCCAGTGAAAACTCTTTAACCTGGATTTTGGAAGCAAGATAAGGTCCTGCCTACTCTCAGACCCTCAGACCTATCTAGGGTTGTATTGCACCCCTGCCCAAAACACGGCTGGAGGGGTGGACAGAATGCAACTGTCTGTGGGTCAGAGTCTGAATTGCTTGCTTCCTCTCTGGCTCTCCTTTTCCTTTTCTCTCCCAGCTTGAAAGATCTTTATTTAATCATAGGCGAGGAGGAGGATGACAAGAAAAAGATCACATGTTCTTCAATATCTATTATTAGGCTGGAATCTTAGGCCCATGGTGTTCAAAAGCTCTAGGTGATTATAACTCCAAATCCATTTTTTTCTTAAAGGCATTCCATGGGGATCAAAATTCTATTTTTAAACTCAATGCTTAGCATTGGCTTGTAAATTTCCTCTGTATTTCTACAATGACACTATTTTTCTGAGGGCAGAGATAGAGGTGGAGAGTTTTTGCTTCTTGGGACTAGAGAGGTCCTTATATACTAAAAGGGTAGATGTGTTAACACATCAGTTCCATACTTGAAACTATTGTCCCTTTCCATAATTTTCAATATTTTGTACTTTTCTCTCAATTTTTATTGTAAACTGCTGTTGACTAATGGCTTTTTTTTTTTTTTAGCATAATATGCAAGAGTAATGGAAATACATTGATTTTCTAAAGCATTTCAATGTTGCAAAATTCTGAGGTTACTTGGGCATACTCAATAAAAATTATCTTTTATTTTTGTGGCTTCAAAGAATATAAGAAGGGATGTAAAGTGTAAAGTTATTTTGTTTTTAATATCTCAAGAAATAGAGTTCTTCACAGATTCATTGACATAGAAAATATTTTGGCTTAAAATTTTGCCCTTTGAAAACAGTATCCATAGTAATTTACAAAAAAGTGATATTTCAGCTAATTATGAATAAGTTTGCTCTAAAGACTATATAACAAGTATAAAACAAGCTTTTAGCCAAAGCAGCCTTAGATATAGAAAGCATTCCAATCAAGAAGCAAGTTGTTACAAAGCAAAAAATGTGGCTGCCAATTCACAGAGAAGACTGTAAATTATCTACAGATCTTCAAAAGTAGCAAATAATTCTGACATTATACAGTCACAAGAAATACTGCTAACATAGGGGGAACCTCACAGTTTTCTAATTGTCTTGTATTTATTTCATGGTATCCATCATTTTGGCTTTTTTTTTTTTTTTTAGCATTGCAACCTGTTGGCATTGAGCTCATAGCAACCCAGTGTGGTAGACTGGAACTGTCCTATAGGGTTTCCAAGACTGTAATCTTTACTCAAGTGGACTGCCGCATCTTTCTTCTACTGAGAAGCTGGTGGGTTGGAACCACTGACCTTTTGGTTAGCAGTGGAGTGCTTAACCACTGCACTACCAAAAAAAAAGCTCCTTTTTTTTAGCATTAAAAAAAACCAGGGGGGCCAAGATGGTGGACTAGGTGGATGCTGCCGGGGATCCCTCTCGCTACAAAGACTCGGAAAAACAAGGGAATCGATCACATACATAACAATCTACGAACTCTGAACAACAAGCACTGACTTAGAGATGGAAAACGAACAAATACGGGCAGACAGCGACCGTTTTTAGAACTAGGAGCCAGCGTACCAGGCAGGTGACCTTCGGAGCCCGATCTGGGGCAAAGCCCAGGGGGGCAGACGGCACAGACGGGGGACCCAGCGCTTCCCCCCCGAACCCATCCCGGGAGGAAGTCTAGCTGGTTGGCGCGGGCGGCGTAGTGGCGCAGCCGGAGGGAGAAGCACCCAGGAGGTAGTGACTGATATTGGAGCGGGGAGAACAGCGTCCCAGCTGGGGACCCGTCCCGCTGGGAGTTTAGCAGGAAGCGGGCGGGGCGCGAGCCGGGGGGAGGTCAGCTATATTTCCCTAAAGCGACCCCAGGGCAGGGCCCACACGTTCGTGCGGGAGGACGCCCACCCAGTCCGTGCGTGCGGCACGGCGAACCGGAGGGAGAAATCCCTGGAAGTGACTGGTCTCAGAGTGGGGAAAACAGCGTCCCAGACGGGGAGCCATTCTGCTGGGATTTGGGCACACGCGCAGGCGGGGCGTGAGCTCGGGGTCCAATTATATTCCCCTGAATTGACCCAGGGGGCGGGCCCACCTGGTCGTGCTGGTGACGCCCACCTAGATCGTGTGTGTGGCGCGGCGCACCGGAGGGAGAAATCCCCGGAAGTGACTGGTCTCAGACCGGGGAAAGCAGCGTCCCAGCCGGCGAGCCGTCCCACTGGGATTTGGGCGCGCGCGCGGGCGGGGCGCGAGCGCGGGGTCCAATTATATTCTCCTGAATAGACCCTGGGGGCGGGCCCACCCGTTCGTGCGGGACATGCCCACCCAGTGCGCGAGCGGTGCCACGCACCAGAGGGAGAAGTCCCCGGGAGGAAGTGACTGGTCTCTGAGCAGGGAAAGCAGTGTCCTAGCCGGGACGCCATCCAGCCCGGATTTTGGCAGACGGGGGCAGAGTGTGAACGCGGTGTTCAGCTCTATATTCTGTGGTGCTACACTCCCAGCTCTCTGATCCCTCCCCCACCCTCCCCAGGCGGCTCCATTAACATCCGAATACCCGGAGCCAGAGGGAGAATTCAGATAGGGATCTGACGGCATTTTTTTTTAGCTGATTACCTGGAAAATCTAGTTTCCCAGTGATGGCTCGGAGACAGCAGTCCGTATCAAACCACATAAAGAAACAGACCATGACAGCTTCTCCAACCCCCCAAACAAAAGAATCAAAATCTTTCCCAAATGAAGATACAATCCTGGAATTATCAGATACAGAATATAAAAAACTAATTTACAGAATGCTTAAAGATATCACAAATGAAATTAGGATAAATGCAGAAAAAGCCAAGGAACACACTGATAAAACTGTTGAAGAACTCAAAAAGATTATTCAAGAACATAGTGGAAAAATTAATAAGTTGCAAGAATCCATAGAGAGACAGCATGTACAAATCCAAAAGATTAACAATAAAATTACAGAATTTGAGAACACAATAGAAAGTCAGAGGAGCAGACTCGAGCAATTAGAATGTAGACTGGGACTACTGGAGGACCAGGGAATCAACACCAACATAGCTGAAAAAAAATCAGATAAAAGAATTAAAAAAAATGAAGAAACCCTAAGAATCATGTGGGACTCTATCAAGAAGGATAACTTGCGAGTGATTGGAGTCCCAGAACAGGGAGGGGGGACAGAAAACACAGAGAAAATAGTTGAAGAACTCCTGACAGAAAACTTCCCTGACATCATGAAAGACGAAAGGATATCTATCCAAGATGCTCATCGAACCCCATTTAAGATTGATCCAAAAAGAAAAACACCAAGACATATTATCATCAAACTTGCCAAAACCAAAGACAAACAGAAAATTTTAAAAGCAGCCAGGGAGAAAAGAAAGGTTTCCTTCAAGGGAGAATCAATAAGTTCAGATTACTCAGCAGAAACCATGCAGGCAAGAAGGGAATGGGACGACATATACAGAGCACTGAACGAGAAAAACTGCCAACCAAGGATCATATATCCAGCAAAACTCTCTCGGAAATATGAAGGAGAAATTAAGATATTTACAGATAAACACAAGTTTAGAGAATTTGCAAAAACTAAACCAAGACTGCAAGAAGTGCTAAAGGAGATTGTTTGGCCTGATGACCGATAATATCAGGCACCAGCACAATACAAGGTCACAAAACAGAACGTCCTGATATCAACGCAACTCAAATAGGGAAAGCACAAAAACAAACAAATTAAGACTAATTCTAAAAAATAAATAAATAAACAAAATAATACACATAACAGGAAATCATGGAAATCAATAGATAAACGATCACAATAATCAAAAAGAGGGACTAAATATAGGAGGCATTGAACTGCCAGATGGAGATGTAGGCGATGTAGAAGGATACAAGTTAGGGTTTACTTAGAAAAATAGGGGTAAATAATAAGGTAACCACAAAAAGGAATAACAATTCCATAACTCAAGAAAAAAGCCAAGAAAAACGTAACGACTCAACAAACACAAAGTTAAACATTATGAAAATGAGGATCTCACAAGCTACTAAGAAAAACATCTCTGCACAAAAAACATGTGGAAAAATGAAATGGCCAACAACACACATGAAAAGGCATCAAAATGACAGCACTAAAAACTTATTTATCTATAATTACGCTGAATGTAAATGGACTAAATGCACCAATAAAGAGACAGAGAGTCACGGACTGGATAAAGAAACACAATCCATCTATATGCTGCCTACAACAGACACACCTTAGACTTAGAGACACAAACAAACTAAAACTCAAAGGATGGAAAAAATATATCAAGCAAACAATAAGCAAAAAAGAAGAGGAGTAGCAATATTAATTTCTGACAAAATAGACTTTAGACTTAAATCTGCCACAAAAGATAAAGAAGGACACTATATAATGATAAAAGGGACAATTGATCAGGAAGACATAACCATATTAAATATTTACGCACCTAATGACAGGGCTGCAAGATACATAAATCGAATTTTAACAGAATTGAAAAGTGAGATAGACACCTCCACATTTGTAGTAGGAGATTTCAACACACCACTTTCGGAGAAGGACAGGACATCCAGTAAGAAGCTCAATAGAGACACAGAAGACCTACTTACAACAATCAACCAACTTGACCTCATTGACTTATACAGAACTCTCCACCCAACTCCTGCAAAATATACTTTTTTTTCTAGTGCACATGGAACATTCTCTAGAATAGACCACATATTAGGTCATAAAACAAATCTTTGCAGAATCCAAAACATCAAAATATTACAAAGCATCTTCTCAGACCACAAGGCAATGAAGCTAGAAATCAATAACAGAAAAACTAGGGAAAAGAAATCAAATACTTGGAAAATAAACAATACCCTCCTGAAAAAAGACTGGGTTATAGAAGACATCAAGGAGGGAATAAGGAAATTCTTAGAAAGCAACGAGAATGAAAATACTTCCTTTCAAAACCTCTGGGACACAGCAAAAGCAGTGCTCAGAGGCCAATTTATATCGATAAATGCACACATACAAAAAGAAGAAAGAGCCAAAATCAGAGAACTGTCCCGACAACTTGAACAAATAGAAAGTGAGCAACAAAAGAACCCATCAGGCACCAGAAGAAAACAAATAATAAAAATTAGAGCTGAACTAAATGAATTAGAGAATAGAAAAACAATTGAAAGAATTAACAAAGCCAAAAGCTGGTTCTTTGAAAAAATTAACAAAATTGATAAACCATTGGCTAGACTGACTAAAAAAAAACAGGAAAGGAAACAAATAACCCGAATAAGAAATGAGAAGGACCACATCACAACAGAACCAAATGAAATTAAAAGAATCATTTCAGATTACTACGTAAAATTGTACTCTAACAAATTTGAAAACCTAGAAGAAATGGATAAATTCTTAGAACAATACTACCTACCTAAACTAACACATTCAGAAGTAGAACAACTAAATAGACCCATAACAAAAAAAGAGATTGAAACGGTAATCAAAAAACTTCCAACAAAAAAAAAGTCCTGGCCCAGACGGCTACACTGCAGAGTTCTACCAAACCTTCAGAGAAGACTTAACACCATTACTATTGAAGGTATTTCAAAGCATAGAAAAAGACGGAATACTACCCAACTCACTCTATGAAGCTACCATCTCCCTGATACCAAAACCAGGTAAAGACATTACTAAAAAAGAAAATTATAGACCTATATCCCTCATGAACACAGATGCAAAAACCCTCAACAAAATTCTAGCCAATAGAATCCAACTACACATCAAAAATATAATTTACCCTGATCAAGTGGGATTTATACCAGGTATGCAAGGCTGGTTTAATATCAGAAAAACCATTAATGTAATCCATCACATAAATAAAACAAAAGACAAAAACCACATGATCTTATCAATTGATGCAGAAAAGGCATTTGACAAAGTTCAACACCCATTTATGATAAAAACTCTTACCAAAATAGGAATTGAAGGAAAATTCCTCAACATAATAAAGGGCATCTATGCAAAGTCAACAGCCAATATCACTCTAAATGGAGAGAACCTGAAAGCATTTCCCTTGAGAACGGGAACCAGACAAGGATGCCCTTTATCACTGCTCTTATTCAACATCGTACCTGAAGTCCTAGCCAGGGCTATTAGGCTAGACAAAGAAATAAAGGGTATCCAGATTGGTAAGGAGGAAGTAAAGCTATCACTATTTGCAGATGACATGATCGTATACATGGAAAACCCTAAGGAATCCTCCAGAAAACTACTGAAACTAATAGAAGAGTTTGGAAGTGTCTCAGGATATAAAATAAACATACAAAAATCACTTGGATTCCTCTACATCAACAAAAAGAATACCGAAGAGGAAATAACCAAATCAATACCATTCACAGTAGCCCCCAAGAAGATAAAATACTTAGGAATAAATCTTACCAAGGATGTAAAAGACCTATACAAAGAAAACTATAAAACTCTGCTACAAGAAATTCAAAAGGACATACTTAAGTGGAAGAACATACCCTGCTCATGGATAGGAAGACTTAACATAGTAAAAATGTCTATTCTACCAAAAGCCATCTATACATATAACGCACTTCCAATCCAAATACCAATGTCATACTTTAAGGGGATAGAGAAACAAATCACTAATTTCATATGGAAGGGAAAGAGCCCCCGGATAAGCAAAACATTACTGAAAAAGAAGAAGAAAGTGGGAGGCCTCACCCTACCTGATTTCAGAACCTATTATACAGCTACAGTAGTCAAAACAGCCTGGTACTGGTACAACAATAGGCACATAGACCAAAGGAACAGAATTGAGAACCCGGATATAAATCCATCCACATATGAGCAGCTGATATTTGACAAAGGACCAGTGTCAGTCAACTGGGGAAATGATAGCCTTTTTAACAAATGGTGCTGGCATACCTGGATATTCATTTGCAAAAGAATGAAACAGGACCCATACCTCACACCATGCACAAAAACTAACTCCAAGTGGATCAAAGACCTAAACATAAAGGCTAAAACAATAAAGATCATGGAAGAAAAAATAGGATCAACCCTAGGAGCCCTAATACAGGGCATAAACAGAATACAAAACATTACCAAAAATGATGAAGAGAAACCCGATAACTGGGAGCTCCTAAAAATCAAACACCTATGCTCATCTAAAGACTTCTCCAAAAGAGTAAAAAGACCACCTACAGACTGGGAAAGAATATTCAGCTATGACATCTCCGACCAGCGCCTGATCTCTAAAATCTACATGATTCTGTCAAAACTCAACCACAAAAAGACAAACAACCCAATCAAGAAGTGGGCAAAGGAGATGAACACACATTTCACTAAAGAAGATATTCAGGCAGCCAACAGATACATGAGAAAATGCTCCCGATCATTAGCCATTAGAGAAATGCAAATTAAAACTACGATGAGATTCCATCTCACACCAACTAGGCTGGCATTAATCTAAAAAACACAAAATAATAAATGTTGGAGAGGCTGCGGAGAGATTGGAACTCTCATACACTGCTGGTGGGATTGTAAAATGGTACAACCACTTTGGAAATCTATCTGGCGTTATCTTAAACAGTTAGAAATAGAACTACCATACAACCCAGAAATCCCACTCCTTGGAATATACCCTAGAGATACAAGAGCCTTCACACAAACAGATATATGCACACCCATGTTTATTGCAGCTCTGTTTACAGTAGCAAAAAGCTGGAAGCAACCAAGATGTCCATCAACGGATGAATGAGTAAATAAATTGTGGTATATTCCCACAATGGAATACTACGCATCGATAAAGAACAGTGACGAATCTCTGAAACATTTCATAACATGGAGGAATCTGGAAGGCATTATGCTGAGCGAAATGAGTCAGTTGCAAAAGGACAAATATTGTATAAGACCACTCTTATAAGATCTTGAGAAATAGAAAAAAAGGAGAAGAATACATACTTTCGTGGTTACAAAGGGGGGAGGGAGGGAGGGAGGGAGAGGGCTTTTTATTGATCAATCTGTAGATAAGAACTGCTTTGGGTGAAGGGAAAGACAACACTCAATACAAGGAAGGTCAGCCTAATTGGACTGGACTAAAAGCAAAGAGGTTTCCGGGATAAAATGAAAGCTTCAAAGGTCAGCGGAGCAGGGGCTGGGGTCTGGGGAACTTGGTTTGAGGGGACTTCTAAGTCAATGGGCAAAATAATTCTATTATGAAAACATTCTGCATCCCACTTTGAATTGTGGCACCTGGGGTCCTAAATGCCAACAAGTGGCCATCTAAGATACATCAATTGGTCTCAACCCACCTGGAGCAAAGGCAAAGGAAGAACACCAAGGTCACACGACAACTAAGAACCCAAGAGACAGAAAGGGCCACATGAACCAGAGACCTACAGTATCCTGAGACCAGAAGAACTAGTTGGTGCCCGGCCACAATCGATGTCTGCCCTGTCAGGGAGCACAACAGACAACTCCTGAGGGAGCAGGAGACCAATGGGATACAGACCCCAAATTCTCATGAAAAGAACATACCTAATGGTATGATTGAGACTAGAGGAATCTCAGAGACAATGCTCCCCAGAACGTCTGATGACAAAGGACAGGAGCCATCCCCGAAGACAAATCATCAGGCGTGAAAAGGACTGGTCAGTGGGGGGGAGAGAGATGCCGATGAAGAGAGAGCTAATTAAATCAGGTGGACACTGGAGAGTGTGTTGGCAACTCTTGACTGGAGGGGGGATGGGAAGATAGAGAGAGAGGGAAGATGGCAAAATTGGCACGAAACAAGAGACTGTAAGGGCGGACTCAATAGGGGGAGAGCAAGTGGGAGAAGGGAGTAAGATGTATGTAAACCTACATGTGACAGACTGATTGGAATGGTAAATGTTCACTTGAAGCTTAATAAAAATTAATTAAAAAAAAAAAAAAAAAACAACCAAATGAAACCTGCTGCCGTAGAGTCGGTTCCAACTCATAGCGACCCTATAGGACAGAGTAGAACTGCCCCACAGAGTTTTCAAGGAGCCCTTGGTGGATTCGAACTGCGGACATTTTGGTAAGAAGCTGTAACACTTAACCATTATGCCACCAGGGTTTCCAAAAGAGATGATTATTCTTCAAAGAAGTATTCTTTGGCTGAAGACTGGGAATTCTAGAAAGACTTAAAATTACAATGTAATAATTGCTTCTAACAATCTACAAATAAATCCCAGTGACTTTACCAAGATGATCTGTTGGTGTATTAGAGATAAAGTCAGCTAAAATTCCTCAGACTTCCTTTGGAGGCAGTACATTAAGAAGCAAGCAAACAAACAAGCAACAGTTGCCATCCAGAAGATCGCGACTCATGGTGACTGTCTGTGGGTCGGTGTAGAACTGTACTCCATAGTGTTTACAATGGCTGATTTTTCAGTAGATTGCCAGGTCTTCTGAGGTGCCCCTGTTTGGAATTGAACCAACAATCTTAGCAGTGGAGTACTTGAGCCATTTTCAGTTTCCACCCCCTCTATACTCCAGGAATTCCTCGGGGCAGTACATTAAAAAAAAAAAAAAAACGCAAAAACCAAACCCATTGCTGTGAAGTCGATCCCAACTCATAGTGATCCTACAGGATAGAGTAGAACTGCCTCATAAGGTTTCCAAAGAGAACTGCCAACGTTTTTGGTTAGCAGCCTGAGCTCTTAACCACTGCACCACCAGGGCTTCCAGTACATAGCTACTGTCACTGGAAGACAAAAGACTCATCTGACAAATTACAACAATATAATTTATGAGTCACATGGGATACACATGGGTGCTAATCTAGAAGCTAATTTTGTTATGACTTGAAACAGAAGAGATGATGGAGCCTGAACAAAGGCTTGCTATAAACAGATAACAGACATTGGTTTATAAATTCGTATCATTTCACTTTTTTTCAAAAAGTAATATTCCGTGCTTGAAAAAATAAAAGATTTTCATTAGCTTGCTGAGTGTTTGAATAGAAGCAGATGGTTCAAGTGAAAGCAAATAAAGCTCCAATAGTTTTCAGAGTTTAACATTCCAGTCTGTTTTACAAAACGTTCGCAGATTGCAAGGTGTAAAGAACCCATTGCCGTTGAGTTGATTCCGACTCACAGCGACCCTGTAGGACAGAGTGGAACTGCCCCATAGGGTTTCCGAGGAGCGCCTGCTGGATTCAGATCGCCAACTTTTTTGTTAGCAGTCATAGCTCTTAACCATTATGCCACCAGGGTTTCCTTGCGAGGTTTCGTGAAGGTAAAAAAAAAAAAAAAAAAAAGTTTACCAAGTTTGTGTTACCTAAGAAAACATAAATATAAAGAGAAGGTTTGTTTCATTTAAATTGTTTTATTTGTTTATAAACATGCGCTAAAAGATCTTGGTAAAAAAAAATTGGAAAATGAAGAAATATATACTAAGACAGTACCCACCAACATGTTTCTTTTTATTATATGTTTCAATATAGCTGGGACTATACTAGATATGCAACCTACATACTACTTTGTTTTTGAATCAATATTATAATATGACAAAATATCTGTAACATTTTACAAAACATCTCTAATGACTGCATAACATTCTAGCACATGGGACTGTCATAACTTAGTTAACAATTCCTCTGTTATTTGCATTTGGATTGTTTCATGATTTTATTGTTGTTGTGTGTTTTGGAATTAGACATAAGGCTACGATGAATAAGCTTATACATAAATATTTTTCCTTGTTTTTGTTATAGGAATTTTCAAATATGTACAGTAGAGAGAATAATATAATAAGCCTTCATTTCTCAGCATCCAAAACTATCAAGGTTTTTTGCCAAATTTGTTTCATTTATCCACTTTGTATTTTCTGCAACATTTTAAAACAAATTTCGGACCTCATGACATTTCATATGTAAATACCTCAGTATGCAGCTCCAAGTAAAAAGAACTCGTTTATATAACGTAACCAGCATGCCAGTGTTACACCAAAATAGTAATAATTTCTTAATACCACCTAATATTTAATCTATAGTCAAATTTCCAGGATAGTCTCAAAAGTGTATTTCCATAAGTGGCTTGTTCAAATCAGATTCCAAATAATGTTCACTCATTGCATTTAGCTATGACGTTTCTTAAAACCATGGTGACCGCATGTGTTACAAAGTACAATTCCCCCACAGGGTTTTCTTGGCTATAATCTTTACCGAAGCAGATTTTCAGCCTTTCATGGTGCTGCTGGGTGGGTTCATACCACCGACCGTTTAGGTTAGTAGTCAGGCACAAGCAGCTTGCACCACAAAGTGATCTTTCATGTTTCTTAAGTGTCCCTTATTCTAGAATAAACCCCTTTGCTTCCATTTTTTACTATTATGCCACTGGATCTTTAAATTTTTTTACATGCTGGTTTGTTTCATGGCTTTCTTGTAATGTCCTTTCAGTGTTCTATCATTGCTTGTATTTCCTAAAAAGTAGAAGTTAGATATAGATGTTTGAATAAGTTCAAGCTTAAATTTTTAGCAAGAATACTTGATTGATGGTACTGTGTACGCTATTGCAACACATCATGAGTCACATGTCTTTGTCCCACTTTCAGATTGATCAGTGGATTCAGGAAGTATACAGCCTGATCTTTCTATTATAAAGTCCCCACCAACCCTTCTCCTGGTAGCTTTAGAAATCATTGATGACCATTGCCAAGATTAATTATTTCACTAGGGGTCGCACAAAGAAGATTTTTAATTTTAGCATGGTGTCTGCATTATAGAAGAATTCTAACTAATCCAGATAAAAAAAAAATTTTATCTGCATTAGTTAGAATTCTTCTATAATAAAGAACTTTCTCTCATCAACCATTAGTTTAATAGATGAAAGTCAGAACAAATGCTTGACTTTTGGCTCTGATTTATCAATCTTCAGAAAAATGAGTTTGTGCCTAGCAACCTCTAATAGTCACCAGTGATTTTTTATTATTTTAAAATTATAGATTATATATTTCAGTATATTGCAATCATTTATTATTTTCAAATTATCTTCAAGCAAAATTTTGCTGAAGATCATTCAAAAGTGATTGCAGCATTATATCAACAGGGAACTGTCATAAATTCAACCTAGATTCAGAAAAGGATGTGGAACCAGGGATACCATTGTTGATGTTAGATAGATCTTTGCTGAAAGCAGAGAACACCAGAAAGATATTTACCTGTGTTTTATTGACATTCCAAAGGCATTTGACTGTGTGGATCATAATAAGTTATGGATAACATTGTAAGAATGGGAATTCTAGAGCCCTTAATTGTGCTCATGAGCAACGTGTAGATAGACCAAGAGACAGCTGTTTGAACAGAAAACAGGGATACTGTGTGGTTTAAAGTCAGGAAAGGTGTGCTTCAGGGTTATATCCTTTCACCATACTTAATCTGTATGCTGAGCAAATAATCTGAGAAGCTGGACTACATAAAAAAGAATGCAGCATCAGGATTGGAGGAAGACTTGTTAACGATATGCAGATGACACACAACATTGCTTGCTGAAAGCAAAGAGGACTTGAAGCACTCACTGCTGGTGAACACCAAAAACTACAGCCTTCAGTATGGATTACACTTCAACATAAAGTAAACAAAAATCCTCACAAATGAACCAATAAGCAACATCGTGATACGTGGAGAAAATATTGAAGTTGTCAAGGATTTCTTTTTTCTTGGATCTACAATCAACAGCCTTGGAAAGCAGCAGTCAAGAAATCAAAGGATGCATTGCGTTGCAAAAGATGTCTTTAATGTGTTAAAAGCAAAGATGTCACTATAAGGACTAAGGTGTCCCTGACCAAAGCCATGGTGTTTTCAGTCGCCTCATATGCATGCGAAAGCTAAAAAACAAATTAAAAAAGACCAAGAAGAATTGATGCCTTTGAATTACGGTGTTGGCAAAAATATTGAATATACCATGGACTGCCAGAAGAACGAACAAATCTGTCTTGAAAGAAGTACAGCCAGAGTTTTCCTTGGAAGTGAGGGTGGCGAGACTTCGTCTCAGGTACTTTGGACATGTCAGGAGGGACCAATTCCTGGAGAAAAACATCATGCTTGGTAAAGTACAGGATCAGCGATAAATAGGATGACCCTCAATAGGATGGATTCACACAGTGGCTGCATCAATGAGCTCAAGCATAACAGTGATTATGAGTATGGAGCAGGATTGGGAAGTTTTTGCTCTGTTGTACATATGGTCACTATGAGTCAGAAACCAACTCGATGGTACCTAACAATAGCAAAATCTTCAAATTGTCCTGATTTAGGTCAGTGGGATCCTTTCAAGTTGGCTACAGTGTCCTTTTGATATGTCCCCATTATTTATTAAGATGTAAATGAGTAATACTAGTTTTAGTTTTAAAATAAGATAACAAGGAGCCTTAAATGCAGAAGGTGTTCAGTATGTATTGGTTTAACAAATGTATATATATATATATATATGTGTGTGTGTGTAGAAATGATTGTTCTTATTTATAATAGATGACAGCTGTCTCTGGCAATAGTTCTCCAATACAGTATTTTGCAAATTTACTTAAACAATGTACTGTTTTTTTTTAATTGTATGTTAGATGAAGGATTATGAAGCAAACTAGTTTCTCATTAAATAATTAATATACATTGTTTTTGACATTGGTTGCCAACCCCATGAAATGTCAAGACTCTCGCCTTTTCAGCCTTAGGTTCCACATTACCAGCTTTCTTGTGCTGTCCTGCTTTCTTGTCCTTGCCTCTGAGCTGGTGTGACCATCTTGTCTCATTTTGTTTTATGGGCCTGTCTAAATCTTTGGCTGAAGGGTGAACCTCAGGAGCGACTTCAGAGTCAAGCTAAAAGGGTGTCTGGGGACCATACTCTCGGTTTCTCCTGTCTCTTTCAGACTGGTAAGTCCGGTTTTTTTTTTGAGTTAGAGTTTTGTTCTATATTTTTCTCCAGCTCTGTCAGGGACCCTCTATTGGGATCCCTTTCAGAGGAGTTGATAGTAGTAGCTAGACATCATCTAGTTGTGCTGGACTCAGATTGGTGGAGTCTGTGGTACTTGTGGTCCATTAGTCCTTTGTTTTTTTGTTTTCTTCATTCTCTCTTGCTCCAGACGGGGTGAGATCAGTGGAGTATCTTAGATGGCCACTCACAAGCTATTAAGACCCCAGATGCTACTCACCAAAGTAGAATGTAGAACATTTTCTTTATCAACTATGTTATACCAATTGAGCTACAAGTTCCCTGAGACAATGGTCCCCACAGCTCTCAGCCCAGTAATTTGGTCCCTCAGGGAGTTTAGATGTGTCTGTGGAGCTTCCATACCTTGCCTTCATCAAGTTGTGCTGGCTTCCCCAGTATTGTGTACTGTCTTACCCTTCACCAAAGTTACCATTTATCTATTATTTTTCTCTCCCCATGCTTCCCCTTCCTCGTAACCATCAAAAATTTTTTCTTTTTGCGTGTAAACCTTTTCATGGGTTTTTATAGTAGTGGTCTCATACAATATTTGTCCTTTTCTTATTGACTTATTTCACTTGGCATAATGTCCTCCAGATTCATCCATGTTGTCAGATGCTTCTCAGGTTCATCACTGTGATCACTGCGTAGCATTCCATTGTGGGTATGTACCATAGTTTGTCTATTCATTTGTTGATGGGCACCTAGGTTGTTTCCATCATTTTTTTATTGTGAACAATGCTGCAGTGAACATGGGTGTGCGTATGTCTATTTGTGTGACAGCTCTTATTTCTCTAGGATATATTTCTGGGAGTGGGATTGCTGGATCATGCAAAATGGTAATAGTTGTACCATTTTGCATTTCCACCAGCAGCGCATAAGAGTTCCAGTCTCTCTGAAGCCTTTCCAACATTTGTTATTTTCTGTTTTTTTTTTTATTCGTGCCAGTAATGCCAGGGTGAGATGGTATCCCACTGTGGTTTTGATTTGTATTTCTCTAATGGCCGGTGATCACAAGCATTTCCTAATGTGTTTGTTAGCTGCTTGAATGTCTTCTTTCCTTCCTTATTTTTTCCCCCCTCCCTTCCTTCCTTCTTTCCTCCCTCCCTCCCTCCCATTCCCCGTTCCTCCCCTCCTTGAATGTCTACTTTGGTGAAGCGTCTGTTCATATCTTTTCCCATTTTTAATTGGATTATGTAACTTTTTGTGGTAGAGGTATCGGATTTTCCTGTAGATTTTGGAGATTAGAATTTAATCAGATTTGCCATAGCCAAAATTTTTCCCCAGTCTGTAAGTTCTCTATTTACTGTTTTTGGGGAAGTCTTTTGATGATCATAAGTGTTTAATTTTTAGAAGATCCCAGTTACCTAGCTTATCTTCTGGTGTTTATGTATTGTTAGTTATGGTTCTTATCCTGTTAATGCCCTGTATTAGGGCCTCTAGCGTTCACTATTTTTTTCCTCTATGATCTTTGTGGTTTTTGGTTTTATATTTAGGTCTTTGATCCATTTTGAATTAGTTTTTGTGTATGGTGTGAGGTATGGTTCCTGTTTCATTTTTTTGTAGATAGACATCCAGTTTTGCAAGCACCATTTGTTAAAAAGACTATCTTTTCTCCATTTGATGAACTTTGAGTCTTTGTTGAAGATCAGGTGACTGTAGGTGGATGCATTTACATCTGGGTTCTCAATTCTGTTCCATTAATCAGCGTTTCTGTCATTGTGCCAGTACCAGCCCGTTCTGAGTACCATAGCTGTACAGTAGGTTCTGAGGTCAGGTATTGCCAGTCCTCCTACTTATTCCTCCTCTTCAATAGTGTTCTACTTATGCAGAGCCTCTTCCCTTTCCACAAAAATTAACGATTAAGTTTTCCATCTCATTAAAGAATGATGTTGATATTTGGATTGGTATTGCATTGTATTTGTAAATCACTTTGAGTAGAATTGTCATTTTCACAATGTTGAGTCTACCTCTCCATGAGCATGGTACCTTTTCCCATTTAAGTAAGTCTCTTTTGATTTCTAGCAGTAGTGTTTTATAGTTTTCTTTGCATAAGTCTTTTACATCCCTGGTTAGGTTTATTCCTAAGTATTTTATTTTTATAGCGGCTATTATAAATGTTATTGTTTCCCTTTCCAACATTCTCTTTATTGGTGTATAGGAATCCAAGTGATTCTTGTATGTTTATCTTTTATTGTGCAACTCTGCTGATCTTTCGACTAGTTCCAGTAATTTTCTTACGGAGTCTTTTGGGCTTTCTGTATATGCTATAATATCATCTGCAAATAGGGACAGTTTTACTTCTTCCTTACCAATTTGGATGCCCTTTATTTCTTTTCCTTGCCTTATTGCTCTAGCTAGGACTTCCAGCACTATGTTGAATAGGAGTAGTGATAAAGGGCACCTTTGTCTTGTTCCTGTTCTCAGGGGGTATGTTTTCAGCCTCTCTCCATTAAGAATGATGTTGGCTGTTGGTTTTGTATAGACCCCTTTATTATTTTGAGAACTTTCCCTTCTATACCTATTTTTTGAGAGTTTTTATCAGGAATGAGTATTGCACATTGTTAAATGCCTTTTCTGTGTTGACTGAGATGATCACGTGGTTTTTTTTTTTTAATGTGGTAGATTATGTTGATTGATTTTCTAATGTTGAACTATCCTTGCATACCTGGCATGAATCCCTCTTGATTGTGGTGTATTTTTTTTTTTTTTTGATATGATGCTGAATTCTATTGGCTAGAATTTTGCTGAGAATTTTTGCGTCTATATTCATGAGAGATATTGGTCTATAATTTTCTTTTTTGTGGTGTCTTATACTGGCTTCATACAATGAATTTGGAAGTATCTCTTCCCTTTCTTGTTCTGAAATAGTTTGAGTAGTACTGGTGTGAGCTATTTTCTGAATGCTTGGTAGAATTCTCCAGTGAAGTCATCATAGCCAGGGATTTTTTTTTTTAGGAGTTTTTCTTTTATTACCTTTTCAGTGTTTTCTCTTTTTATGGGTCTGTTCAGATTTTCAACTTCAGTTTGTGTTAGTTCAGATGTGTTGTGTGTTTCTAGAAATTTGTCTGTTTCCTCTAGGTTTGCAATTTTTTTGGAGTATAATTCTTCACAATACTGTTATGATCCTTTTTATTTCAGTTGTGTCTGTTGTAATGTCCCCATTTAATCTATTATTTGGGTTATTTTCTTCCTGTCCTGGTTTTCCTTTGTCAGTTTGGTCAATGGTTTGTCAATTTTGATGATCCTTTTCAAAGAACCAACGTTTGGCTTTGTTGATTCTTTCTATTGTTTTTTTAGTCTCTATTTCATTTATTTTGGCTCTGAACTTTATTATTTCCTTTCTTGTGGTGACTGTGGGCTTCTTTTTCTGTTCTCTTTCTATTTGTTTGAGTTGTGAAGCTAATGCTTTGACTTTGTCCCTTTCTTCTTTTTTGGTGTATGCAACTATTGCTATAAACTGACCTCTGAGTACTGACTTTGCTGTGTACCAAAGGTTTTGGTATGATATGTTTTCGTTCTTGTTCAATGCTAAGAAATTTTTGATTCCATCTTTGATTTCTTCTATCACCCAGTGGTTTTTAAGCAGGGTGTCATTCAGTTTCCGTGTATTTGTTATTTTTTTTCCTTACTCTTCCTTTTATTAATTCTTACTTTGATGGTATTACAATGAGAGAAGATACTTTGTGTAGTCTCAGTGTTTTGGATTTTGTTGAGGGTACTTTGTTACCTAAGATGTGGTCTATTCTGGAAAATATTCCACATATGTTGGAAAAAAAATGTGTACTTTGCTGCTATTGGATGGAGCGTTCTTTATGTGTCTATGAGGTCAAGTTGGCTGACTGTGGCCTTTAGATCTTCTGTATCTTTGCTGAGTTTCTTTCTAAGTGCTCTGTCCTTTATTAAGAGTGGTGTGTTGAATTCTCCTACTATTATTGTGGAACTGTCAATTTCTCTTTTCAGTGCTGTTAGAGTTTTATATATTTTGGAGCCCTGTCATTGAGTGTGTATATTTATTATGATTATGTCTTTATGATGGATTGTCCCTTTAATCATTTTATAATGCCCTCCTTTGTACTTTATGGTGGAGTTGTTTTAAAGCCTATTTTATCTGAGATTAGTATTGCCACTCCTGCACTTTTTTGGTAGCCGTTTGCTTGATGTATATTTTTTATCCTTTGATTTTAGGTCTTTTTTTCTAAGGTGTGTCTCTTGTAGACAGCATATTGATGGGTCCTGTTTCTTATCCATTCTGTCACTCTCTGTCTCTTTATCGGTGTGTTTAAGGTATTTAAGTTCAGCATGATGATTGATGGGTGTTAATTTATTGCTGATATTTTGTACTGCTTTTTTTGTGGTGCTGACATTTTCTTTGTTCTTCTTACTCACCTGTTCTGAATTCTTTTTGTTGTGTATTTTTTTTTTGTTTCTTTCATTTTTGTAGATTTTGTGTTTACTGAGACTCTATGTTTTTCTTCTTTATTTTTTTAAATTTTTATTGTGCTTTCATTTTGCTTTCCTCCTAATGAGACAGTACGTTGCTTCCCTCCACTCTCTTTTCGTGTCCATTCCGCTAGCTTCTGACCCCCTCTGCCTTCTCATCTCCCCTCCAGATAGGAGATGTCAACATAGTCTCATGTGTCTAATTGATCCAAGAAGCTCCTTTTCACCACTATTATTTTCTATCCCATTGTCCAGTCCAATCCCTGTTCTACCTCTTTTTGTGTTAGTTTAGGTAGGTAATGTGTTGCTAGGAATTCATCCATTTCTTCTAGGTTTTCGAATTTGTTAGAGTCCAATTTTTCCTAGTTATCTGGTACGATTCTTTTAATTCAGTTGGGTCTGTTGTAATATTGCCCATCTCATTTCTTATTTGGGTTATTTGCTTCCTCTCCTTTTTTTTTTTTTGTCAGTTTGGCCAATGGTTTACCAATTTTGTTAATATTTTCAAAGAATCAGCTTTTTGTCTTCTTAATTCTTTCAATTGTTTTTCTGTTTTCTATTTCATTTAATTCTGCTCTAATTTTTCTTATTTGCTTTCTTCTGGTACCTGAGGATTTCTCTTCTTGTTCTCTTTCTATTTGTTCAAATTGTAGGGATAATTCTTTGATTTTGGCCCTTCTTTTTCTATGTGTGCATTTATTGATATAAATTGTCCTCTGAGCACTGCTTTTACTGTGTCCCAAAGGATCTGATGAGAAGTGTTTTCATTCTCTTTGCATTCTATGAATTTCTTAATTCCATCTTCAATGTCCTCTATAACCCAGGCTTTTTTGAGGAGGGTATTTTATTGTTCAGTTTCCAAATGTTTGATTTCTTTTCCCTGCTTTTTCTGTTATTGATTTCTACTTTTATGGCCTTATGGCCAGAGAAGATGCTTTGTAATATTTTGATGTTTTGGATTCTGCTAAGTCTTGCTTTATGACCTAATATGTGGCCTATTCTAGAGACTATTCCATGTGCATTAGAAAAAAAAGTATACTTGGCTGCTGTTGGGTGGAGTGTTCTGTATATGTCTATGAGGTCAAGTTGGTTGATTGTGGCATTTAGATCATCCATGTCTTTATTGAGCTTCTTTCTGGATGTCCTGTCCTTCACTGAAAGTGGTGTGTTGAAGTCTTCTACTATTATTATGGAGATGTTTATCTCACTTTTCAATGCTTTTAGAGTTTGTTTTGTGTGTCTTGCAGCCCTGTCATTGGGTGCATAAATATTTAATATGGTTATACCCTACTGGTGTATTGTCCTTTTAATCATTATATAGTGTCCTTTCTTATCCTTTGTGGTGTATTTAACTTTAAAGTCTATTTTATCAGAAATTTGTATTGCCACTCCTGTTCTTTTTTGATTGTTGTTTGCTTGATATATTTTTTTCCATCCATTAAATTTTAGTTTGTTTGTGTCTCTAAGTCTAAGGTGTGTCTTTTTTAGGCAGAATATAGATAGATCGTGTTTTTAATCCATTCTGCCACTCTGTCTCTTTATTGGTGCATTTAGTCCATTTACATTCAGCATAATTATGGGTAGGTATGAATTTAGTGCTGTCATTTTGTTGTCTTTTTTTGTGTGTTGTTGACAGTTTCTTTTTCCCACTTATTTTTTTGTGCTGAGTAGTTTATATATTGTCTTTTCCTCATATTCATTGTTGATTTTGTTTCTGTTGATTCTCTATTTTTTTCTTGTATTTTATTTTGATGTGTACGATAGTTTGTCTCCTTTGTGGTTACCTTAATATTTACCTGTATTTTTAAAATCGAAACCTAACTTTTATTTCTTTGTATAGACTCGTCTTCCTGTACTTATGGAAGATCTATGACAACATTTCTTAGTCCCTCTTTATTGTTTTAATGTTGTCTTCTTTTACATAATTACATTGCTATTTCCCTGTTTTGTGTTTTTTTTTTCTTTGTATCTTGATTTATTTTTATGATTTCCCTGTCTGTGTTGATATCTGATTGCTCTCTCCAGTGTTCTAGTCCTGGGTTGATGCTTGATATTATTGATTTTCTAACCAAAGAACTCTCTTTAGTAGTTCTTGTAGTTTTGTTTTGGTTTTTAGGAATTCCCTAAACATAGGTTTATCTGGAAATGTCCTAATTTCACCTTCATATTTGAGAGACAGTTTTGCTGGCTATATGATTTTTGGCTGGCATTTTTTTTCCTTCAATACTTTATATAAGTAATTTCATTGCCTACTTGCCTGAATGGTTTCTGCTGAGTAGTCGGAGCTTACTCTTATTGACTGTCCCTTGTAGTTGACTTTTCATTTATCCCTAGCTGCTCTTTAAACTCTCTCTTTATTTTTGGTTTTGGCATGTTTGATAATAATATGTCTTGGTGACTTTCTTTTAAAATCTACCTTATGTGAAGTTTGATGAGCATCTTGGATAGACATCTTCTCACCTTTCACGATATCAGGGAAGTTTTCTGCCAACAAATCTTCAGCAATTCTCTCTGTATTTGCTGTTATCCCTCCCTGTTCTGGTACCTCCAATCACTCGTAGGTTATTTCTCTTGATAGAGTCCCACATGATTCTTAATATTTCTTCATTTTTTAAAATTCCTTTGTCTGATTTTTCTTCAACTATATTAGTGCCAAGTGCTTTATCTTCCAGTTCACCAAATAGTTGTTGAATTCTGCTCTCTGACTTTCTATTGAGTTGTCTACTTCTGTAATTTTATTGTTAATCACCTGGATTCCTTATTGCTGCTTCTCTATGGATTCTTGCAGCTTATTAAATTTTTCACTATGCTCTTGAATAACTTTTTTAATTTCTTCAACTACTTTATCTTTGTGTTCCTCAGGTTGTTCTGTGTATTGCCTGATTTACTTCCTACTTTCATTCCTGATGTTTTGAAGAGTTCTGTATATTCATCTTTTGAATTCTGCATGCGGTAATTCCAGGAAGGCACCTTCATCCAGAAGATTCATTGGTTCTTTGTTTTGAGAGCTTGTTGAGGAGATCATGGTCTGTTTCTTTATGTGACCCGATATTGACTGTAGTCTCCAAGCCATCTATAAGCTATTGTATTAGTTTATTTTATGTTTGCTTACTGTATCCTAGCTTCTTGCTTTGTTTTGTTTTGATATGCCCAAATGGGCTGCTTGAGTGAGGTAGCTTGATTATTTTCCCCTTTGGAGCTCTAATGTTGTGTCACCAGATGGCTAGAGCTGTTATCAAGTATATCAGTCTAGGAGTCCATTCACTTTTCTTGTATGAATTCAGCTCAGATAAAAAAAAAAAAAAAAAAAAAAAAATTTTTTTTTTTTTTAATCCAGGTAGCTGATCATCAAGTTTGTGGTACAGGCTCTGTCCTACAGTCTTAGAGGGGCAGGGATTATTGGTGTAGATACTGGTATCTGGCTGCAGCAGGAGGTCACACTCTGAACAAGGCAGGGGTCTGAGAATCGTCCCCCCAGTGTCTCTGAGGAAAGCACGTCCCTTTTCCTTTGAGCATACAGGTGGTTGGGTTGTGCAAACAGACCATGGGCAACTAATGTTTTTGGTTGTAAGAACTGGGAGGTTCCAGTTATACTTGGACCCCTGTCACGGGTGGCTAAGTGTTGTGAGTGGAGCCACCAGTCCTTAGACTCCTGATGTGGGTAGTTTTGGACCCCATTTAATAGGCAAAGTGGTGTCGAACATCAAACACCCAGCTCTCCACTGCACAGCTGAAACATTTGTAGTCTGCCAACAAAGGCCTATTCTCCTGTAATAGGCCCACACAGGTCCAGGCAGTGGTGAACGATATTCAAAGTCTATGGACTGTTTATGCCTGACAAGAGACTGTTCTGTTCTGAGCTCCCCAGGTTAGTGGAGCTGACAAATTGTCTTTTCCCCCAGTTGTGAATTTATTCTTTTCCAATGCTGGGAGGATGGCTTCAGGCACTCAACAGGGTCTCTCTCAGACCCAGGGAAATCAACAGCCACTGAAGCCGTCTTGAGGGCAGGGGCATGGTAAAATATACACAAGTACTTAACTTTTGCCAAGAGTGCCATTCTTTTCTGGTTCTGGACGTGTGAATAGGCTGTGTGGCTGGCTGCTTCTCCCTGCAGAAACTGCAGCCGAATGCTATTACCAGCCCACCGCAATTGCTCCCAGGAGTGGTAACTGACGTAACCCAGAGATTCAGGTCCGGTAACTCCTCTCTGGTTCTGAACCAAGTTTCCTTCCCCCTGCCACTTAGCCTATTTTCTAGCTTTGCATTTGATATTCAGGGTTCTTAGGTTGTCATAAATATAATCATTTCGCTTGTTTTTCAGGTCTTTATTGTAAGAGGTTTTGCAGGAAGCATCTGGCTATTCTGCCATCTTGTCCTTGCCTCCTTTTCTTTATTTTGATGAATAGGTTTGTTAACTTTCTTTGTGGTTACCTTGACATTTACCCGTATGTTCCTAAGTTTAAACCTATTTTGATTACTTGATATCGCCTTGCCTTCCTGTCCTTTTAAAAGTTCTATACTTACACCATTTATTCCCTCTTTTATGTTCTGACTTTGTTTTCATTTGCAGATTAACCTCTCTGGTTCCCTGTTGTAAATCTTTTTGTTTGTTTTATCCTTGTGAGTTCATTACCTAGGTTGGTATCTGGCCAAAGTGGTCTTGTGTTGTAGATTCAGGCTGTCATGATGTTGTTGATTCTCTAACTGAAGGACTCCCTTTAATGGTTCTTGTAAGTTGGTTTGGTTTTTACATATTCCCTTAATTTCTGTTTGTCTGGAAATGTCCTAATTTCACCGTAATGTTCAAGTGAGAGCTTTGTAGGATATATTATTTTTGGTTGGCAATTTTTTTTCTTTCGAGGTTTTATATGTGTCATCCCATTGCCTTCTTGTCTGCATGATTTCTGCTAAGTAATCAGAGCTTAGTCTTATTGTTTCTCCTCTGTGTGTGACTTTTCATTTTTCTCTAGCTGCCCTCAGAATTCTTTCTTTATCTTTGGTTTTAGCAAGTGTGGTTATGATATGTCTTTATGATTTTCTTTTGGATTCTATCCTATACGGGGTTCACTGAGCTTCTCGGGTGGTCAGCTTTTCATCTTGCATGATATCAGGGAAGTTTTCTGTCAGAATTGCTCAGTTATCCTCTGTTTTCCATTTTCTCTCCCTGTTATGGAACTCCATTCACTTGCAAGTTTTGGTTTTGATTATATCCCACATCGTTCTCAGGGTTTCCTCATTCTTTTCTCTAATTTTTCCTTGAAGTGATATCCAAGGATTTGTCTTCCATTTCACTGAATCTGTCTTCTGTTTTTTCAAACTTGCTCCTCAAACCTTCTATGACACTGTCCATTTCTGAAATCTTCTGTTTACCTTTTGGATTTCTAGTTTGTGTTTATTTTGACATTTTGTTCCTCTATTATTTTCCTGAATTATCCTTTTGTTTTTGTCTGTCTTTTCCATGATTTTATCTATTTTTTCCTTATTTTTGTCTTCTTTTTCCTTCCACACTTGGATAGCTCTGGATATTAGTTTTGAATCCCATATCAGGTAGTTCCAATGCCTTTTCTTCTACTGGAATGTCATCTGGTGTTTTATTATGGACTCCTATTGGTACCATCCTGTTCTTTTTTTTTTTTTTTTTTTTTAACATGTTTTGATATTTTCTACTGTCTTCAGGACATTCGGTAATTATTTCATTTATTGGTTGTAGATTTGTTTTGTCCTGATTTTTTGTTTTATTTGGTTATTTCTGGGCAAGTGGGCTGAGTGTTCTTTGTTGTTTGCTCATCTGTGGGCATGATACTTCTCACCACATTGTCCAATGGGCAGGGCCAGTTTTTCATCTCTGGTGCTGCAGGGCAGGTCAAGCAGAGGGGTAGGGGTAGGTATGGGTCGCCTGTGGCCTGTACTGAGGCCAACAGGTCAGGGCCAGTGGGCAGTGCAGGGTAGGGTCTGGTGGTCCACACTTCTGCCACTCAGGGATGCAGTGTCAACATGCAGTGCAAACAGGCAGGATAGGATGGGAGGGTGTGATGTGTGGAGCTAAGTGGGTGTGGGGAAAGAGAGAGAAAAAGAAGTCCTCCCCCCCAAAAAAATAACAAAGCAAAGCAAAAAAAAAAAATTCTTTGGGACCCTGTAATTGGAGTGGTGCAGACCTGGGGAAGCCGTGTGCCAGTGGCTTTCTAGCTAGGCAGTGTGGAACAGCCCATCAAGAAAGGGCAGAGCTGGCACACGTGCCTAGATTGGTGGGAGGAAGGAAAGGAAGGAAGGGTGAGAGAGACTGGAAACTGAGAAAAGAGGAAAAAAATAAAAAAAAAAGAAAAAATGCTCTGAGGGAGCCCACCAGAAGCAGCTCCTCAGCTAAACAGTTCTGCACAGCCCATCAAGAAGGAGCAGAGATACATGATACACAGCACTAGGTGTTGAGAGATGTGTAAGGAAGTAAGGAAAAAAGGCAGAGAGAACAAGAAACTGAGAAGAGATAAAAAAAAAAAAAATGCCTCAAGGGAGCCCACTGGAGTGGCAGCGCTGGGAAATGGCTTCTCAGCCAAATGACACTGCACAGCTCATCAAGAAGGAGCAGTGATGGCAAATGGCCCCAGGTGTTTGGGAGCAGGGTAAGGAAGGAAGGCAGAGAGAGACAAGAACCAGATAAAAGAAGAAAAAAAAAGAAAGAAAATATTTTTTAAAATGCCTTGAGGAAGCCCACTGGGGTGGTGGTGAGGACTGGGGAAGGGACTCTCCAGTGAAGCAGTGCTGCACAGCCCATCTAGAAAGAGTGGAGATGGCACGGCACCAGGTGTTTGGGTAAAAAGAAAGGAAGGAAGGTAGAGAGAGAGAAGAAATTGAGAAAAGAAAAAAAGTGCCCCTAGGTAGCCCACCAGTGTGGCAATGTGGACTAGGGAAGTGGATCCACAGCTGAGTGGTGTTGCACAGCCCAGCAAGAAGGAGCAGAGATGGCACACAACACCAGGTGTTCAGGAGAATGGAAAGAAAGGAAGGTAGAGAAAGTCAAGAAACCAAGAAAAAAGCCTCGAGGGAGCCCACCATTCTCCAGCCAAGTGGCACTGCTCAGCCTGTCAAGAAGGAGCAGAGATGGCAGATGTCACCCAGTATTCATGAGAAAAGAAAGGAAGGAGGTGAAAGAGAGAAAAAACCAAAAGAAGCCAAAAAAGCAACAACAGTAACAAAAAAAAAAATGGCTCTGAAGGAGCTGGCTGGTGGCATTGGGGCAAACCCAAGTAGCAAGGAGCCAGCGTCTCCCCGGCCAATGGACCGTGGCCTGCCAGAAAGCAGTGGAGTTCATACAGGGGGAAGAAGAGTGGGGGGTGGGAAAGTGTGTATCCCTGGTTACTGGATACTCTGTCTCCTGCTGGGAGCTCCATGAAGTTGCCTTCCTGTACTCCCTGTCCACCGTTCTTGATGGCTTAGGGTCCCAAGATGGCGAACCCATGCTGCACTAGGTGATAGAGTACCGCTACTCCATAGCTCTCCTCATTCTCTGTTCTCTGTCAGTTTCTTATTCCATTTGGTGCTTGGATGAGTTCTTCATCCCTCATTCGAGACTTAGGGCTCCAGGATTGATGTTTGTATCTTTTTAAATTAGTTTTTCAGGTTTTTTCTGTGGAGGGACAGTGTGGTGCTTCTGTCTATAGTGCCATGTTGGCTCGATACCAAATGTACTATTTTTAATGTTATTGTTTTTCAACTTATATTTCAAATGATATTCCTCTATTTATCACCTCAACATAGTGCTGACCATTTAGTAGCCAACAATATTTGTTGAATTAATAAGTACCAGAAAGTTATGTTGAAATATGCACAAAAATATGCAATGTCTGAGAATTCTTTGTTAAAAATGTGACCAAATATGGCTGAAGTATGCAAAATATTCTTAGCAGTTCAAATGATTTATCTTGTTATTATCTATAGAAGAAGTCATTAATGAGCTAAGGTACTGTGTGAATCCCAGACAACTGCAGGTAAAAACATATGTGCTAATCAATATTTTGGGAAAAGTTGGAAAAAGCAGGTTTCAGAATCTGTCATCCTTAAATGCAGATAAATGCCCAATAAATCAGAAATACTGAAATGCCCTATTTCAGACTTCAAACTTTGAAAAATAATGGGAGAATCCATGTGGTGAACTTTGTCCACATTGGCAAAGAGTGGCCAAGGCAGAGCTCATTGGCAGTGATTTATTAAAATGCTCACTTTCCATTAGAAGATCTGTCCTTTGAGCAGATACTTATAAGAGTAAGGCAACTTGGTTTTTCTGCAAAATCTAGGAACTCAGCTCCTAGTAATTTGCTGTTCAGATATACATATTAAGTGATTAAAATTCTAATTCTAAAAATACAGAACAAAGATAAATGAATTCATGTAATGACAATTACATTTGTTTAGAATTTTAAATTTATATCAAAATGTATGTGGATTTAGTAAAATATTAATCAGGCAAGAAGAGGAAGAAGTACAGACAGATTAGGACAGAGAGATGCAAGCAAACTTTTGCCTCTACTTCTTTGAATTTCCTACATAGAAAAGAATATTTAGAAATGAATGTAACTCTAATAACTATGCCCCAGGCATATTCTTTCAGAACAAAAGCTGGGTCACCAACTGATCTCAAAATAAAGAGAATTAGGTGGTGAACATCTGTACAGCAATTAATATTCCAATGAGAACCCTTTATACCATACAATAATAAATTTTATGAAAATGATACAAGATGGAAATTTGGATCTTCCTAAAGGAATTAAGAGCACCAGAAATGGTAAACATGTGGATAGACATGAAATAACTTTTCTTATTTTTCTAAAAATATAGTGGTCTGGAGTCATGATAGATGCATTGTAATTAACAATGATGTATATTTCATTCACTCCTTCAATCATTCTACATGGTGATTGAGTAACTATTATAGGAAGACCTCAACCTTGTTACAGAAAATTTTAGATGAAAGAGATATGATGCAGTTCCATAGAATAGTTTGTAGTATGATGTGACAGAAGAAAGACATCATCCAGGTAGTGTGACTTTTACCTGAAGAGAAATTGTCATTCAATATTAGGGGTTCGATAAGCATCTTGGGTAGATATCCTTTCATCTTTCACAATGCCAGGGAAGTTTTCTGCCGACAGATCTTCAACTATTCTCTCTGTATTTTCTGTTATCCCTCCCTGTTCTGGAACTCCAATCACATGCAAGTTATTCTTGATAGAGTCCCACATGATTCTTAGGGCTTCTTCATTTTTTTTAATTCTTTTATCTGATTTTTGTTCAACTATATTGGTGTCAATTACTTTATCTTCCATCTCCCCACCTCTGCATTCCAATTCCTCGATTCAGCTCCTCTGACTTCCTAATGAGTTGTCTAATTCTGTAATTTTGTTAATCTTTTGAATTTCCAAATGCTGTCTCTCTATGGATTCTTGCAGCTTATTAAATTTTTCACTATGTTCTTGAATAATCTTTTTGATTTCTTCAACTGCTTTATCTTTGTGTTCCTTAGCTTTTTCTGTAGATTGCCTTATTTCATTTCTGAGGTCATCCCTGACGTCTTAAAGCATTCTGTATATTAGTTTTTTATATTCTACATCTGGCAATTCCAAGAATGTATCTTCATCTGGGAAAGATTTTGATTCTTTGATTTGGGGGTTTGTAGAAACAATCATGGTCTGCTTCTTTATGTGATTTGATATCGACTGCTGTCTCCGAGCCAACTATAAGATATTGTAATGATTTCTTTTGTATTTGCTCACTGAGTCTTATCTTCTTGTTTTGTTTTGTTTCAATACACTCAGATGGGCTACTAGATTGCACTGTCTTGATTGTTGTAGCCTTTGAATCACTTATGTTCTGTTACCAGCTGGTTTGAGCTGTTGCCAGGTATATGAGCTTATGAGTCCACTCACTATTCTTGAATAGAGTCAGCTCAGGTGTCCTGATAGTGGGTCATCTAGTGTGTAGTGTGGGCTCTCACCTATTAACTTAGAGGAGTAGTGGTGATGGTTGTATGCACCAGTTTCTTGTAGTGGCAGGGTGTCACACTCAGGAGGGCAGAATGCTGGCAGCCTTCCCCCAAGTGCCAGTGAGGTACAAGTGTCTCTATTCTCTAGAGCACTCTGGTGGCTGGGCTCTTCAGCTGTACATTAGACACCCAATGCTTGTACCTCTAAAGATTGGTAGGCGTCACTATCCTCAGACCCCTTTAGCAGGTGGTATGGTGGTGTGGGTGGAGCCTCAGCACTCCGTTCCCTGCTGTGGAGCAGTGAGGGGTCTGTTTAATAGGTAGAGAGGTATCTGACCTCCAAAACTTGCCTTTCCATGGCTCAGCTAAAACAATTACAGTCAGATCTCTATCAGAATTGTCTTTGCATTATAATAGCCACCTGGTTCCCTGCAGGGGTGAAAGCCAAAGACTTTGGATCTCTTATGCCTGGATGGAACTTGTTCTGTATTGTTATTCCAGTTTAGGGAAGTCAGGGAAGGATTTTCTCCCTGATTGTTAATTGCTGCTTTTCTCAGGCCAGGAGAATGGGTTAGAAAAGAAAAAAAAAAACCTGCAGAGGACTTCACTCTCTGGCCCAGGGAATTCCAATGTTAATGAAGCCGGCTGGGGCAGGGAGAGGAAGGATCAGATAGATAGGAGAGAGTAGCATGACAAGATGGACAAAGTTACTTATCTTGTTTTGTGAGGACTGTTTTATCTGAGATTCCAGAGGGGTGTGTAGCCTGTGTGCACTGGCTGGGTCCCTGCTGAGATTGCCCCAGAGGGTTAGGGCTGTGTTCCGTGCTTGCGCAGTCTTAGGAAGCCTTGATCAGCCCTTCTGCACTTAGTCCAAAGCCCAGTGTCAAGGTCTCCTGGCTGGGACGCTGTACTCCAGGCTCTGAAACCAGTTGCTGCTTCCCCATGGTTTCTTGTTCTCCTGTCAGCCGCATCAGTGTGCAGCCTGTGTGCGCTGGCTGGGTCCCTGCCGAGATTGCTCAAGGGGGTTAGAGCTGCATCCTGTGCTTGCCCCATCTCAGTAAGTTGCAATCAGCCCCACCACTCTGGCACCAGGGAACTGCAAGTGTTCAAGGCTGTGGCACAGCACGCCGGTTCCAGAAGTGGTTGCTGCTTCAGCGCATGGGTTTTTGCTTCCCTGTGACTCAGATCAAGTCCTTAGTTCTATGTTTGATGGTCAGGGTGCGTAGATTGTCATGTATGTAATTGATTCACTTGTTTTTTTGAGGCTTTGTTGCAAGAGGGATAAGCGGAAGCCTCTACCTAGTCAGCCATCTTGGTCCCACCTCCTGTCATTCAATATTAGGAAAACTACAGAATTCTTTATGGAGGAGGTGAATTTAAGTTGAACCTTGAAGGAAGGACAAGATTTGTAGATGGAAATAAGGAACATGTATTTTTTTTCTTAACCCACATGTACATTTTAATTAGAAGATGATATCTTCCAAATTTTTACTTCACCAAACTCCACTGCAGAGATATGGTCAATTAGGCCATTATCTAAATTCAGCAGACTTTGTTTTTTTCCAAAGAGTGGTGTAACATTATTCTTATCAATCAAACAAGATGTGTTTTCAGCAGTTGCAATATATGGGATTATAGAGGCCAGAGCTGGTTCTGTTAATAAAACATCTTAATCCTATTGCATTTAGGGCTAAAGAAAATAATAGACCAATTATAACTAAAGAAAATGTTCACAAAATCTAGTTTGCATTCAAATTATACATTCATAATTTGATCACAGTTTAAGTATTTGTAAAAGCCTGTGGGTCTCACAAATTTAGCCAAGTATTTGTACCTACCCTCCCTCTCTACTCCTTCTTCATCTCTCCCCAAATAAGCAACAAGCATATTCCTAAGACCAAATGCAGATTAATTTTCCATGAGTTCTTATATTTTGAATAGTATACTTTCACTTAATTGCATGTAGTCTGTATTATAGAAAATTTCTGAAATTGTTCTCTCAAATAATGAGAAAATTACCCACAGAGATTATAGTCCTTGACCCAGTCTTGTGGAGAACAAGTGTATGTCCCTTTCTGTATATCCTGAAAAATGATGAAGTTGTAAGACAAAGTCCTGAGTCTGAATTTATAAAAGGTATTGGTAATGACTCCATTTTTCGTTGTTTTCTGCTTTCTTCAATGATATTTGATTCAATCTCTTTACTATCTGGTAAAAACTTCAAAAAGCAGACTTCATAAAAATGGAATTAGGGTAGCAAAAAGAGAGAAGTCATATCACAATAAGGCAAATGGTAGAGATCTGATGTAATTCACTGGCTCATTCTCTCTGTAGACAGGGAACTGTTTTTATTTCTGGCAGATTACCTAACCCTGCAGAAAATGCAGACTGTGTGTTTGAAATCCAAATGAGTTGTCCAAAAATTAATCACTGAGGTTGGTTGAAGACTTACCTCATCAGTATTCAGTGCCTCTGCCTTAAGATGAAAGAGGAGAAGAAACTCCTCTGGTGAAGAAAAAATAGAAGGAACTTTATCTGAGAGAAAAGGCTGCCATCGTTTACTCATACCTGGCTCCCATTGACTTCAATCAACTTCAACCTCTCAGCAGGAAAAACTTGGCTGCAGGATAGAATTTTGAACTTCACTAATAGTATTACAAGGGGATCAAGGATTCCATAATAAGTTTAACTTGGATGCAGAAAGAATCACTGGACACTGGAGGGACAGAAAATTCTGTTGGCTTCATGAAGTTGGTCTTTTTTGGAGATGGAAAGTTTTAATGTAAGTGAATATATTCATATAGACGTGTAGTTGCTGGGGCCGAAAAGTTTTATGAAGGCATTGCAGTGTTTTATAAGTAGTTTGCACTCATGGGTTGAATAATTGGGGTACATTTGGATCATAAAATAGAGAATTTGGGATACAATAAATTTGGTTATGAGAAAAGAACCATTCACAACTTCTTTGCTTCATTTCCCCTTTTCTCTACCCCTCAATTTCCAAAAAGAGTGAATAATAATTAAGATTTTTGAGTGTTCTGTATGTGTCAGGTAATGCTTGCTAGTTTTATATGCACTGGTGTAAGAAACTTAAGCCACGAAAAGTTAAGCAAATTTTCTAGATTACACCCCTAGAAGGATGGGATATAGGCAATTAAACTTAGTTCTACATGAAACAAGTGATTATGATGAGTCAGTTTACATAGAGGCCACAGAATTCCTCCATTCCCTTCCATATACCAAACTCATTACTGTTGAGTTGATTCTAACTCACAGGGACCCTGGAGGACAGAGTAGAACTGCCCTTTATGTCTTCCAAGGCTGTAATCTTTACAGAAGCAGAATGCCACATCTTTCTCCCTCGGATTGGTTGGTGGATTTGAATCACCAAACTTCTGGTTAGCAGCCAAGCTCTTAACCCTGTACCACCAGGGCTCTTTTTCCTTTTGTAGAGAGCAGTTCAAAGCCAAACCTTTTGACTGGCATGAAGCTTACTTAACAAAGCAGCATTGGCATTACCAGGCATAGCTAAGAGTTTTGAAAAGAGCTAGGCTCAATTCTGGCAGGGAGCTCTGTGAGGCAGAGCATGGCTGGCCCCTTAGGGCCTCTCCTTCTGGGCTGCCACTGCCCAGTCCTGTGGGCAGCAGCAATACCTCTACATAACCTGATGGCTGTGGAGATGGCCTCTGTTGTGGATTAAATTGTGTCCCTCCAAAATATCTGTCAACTTGGTTAGGCATGATTCCCGATATTGTGTGACTGTCCACAATATTGTCATCTGATGTGATTTCCCTGTGTTGTAAATTCTGTCACTATGTTGTTAATGAGATGGATTATCAACAGTTATATTAATGAGACCTATCAGATAGCGTCTTAAGCCAATCTCTTTTGAGATATGAAAGATAGAAGCAAGTAGAGAGACAGGGGGACCTAATACCACCAAGAAAGCAGCTCTGGGAGCAGAGCGTGTTCTTTGAACCTGAGGTTTCTGTGCTAAGATGCTCCCAGACCAAGAGAAGATTGATGACAAGGACTTTCCTTCAGAGCCGACAGGGAGAGAATGCCTTCCCCTGGAGCTGATGCCCTAGATTTGAACTTGTAGCCTACCAGACATTGAAAGAATAAATTTCTCTTTGTTAAAGCCATCCACTTGTGGTATTTCTGTTATAGCAGCACTGGATGACTAAGACAGCCTGCTAGAGCCTTGATCTGCAGGTTGTCCATCTCTCGCTTGAGCTCTGCCAGTCTCTACATGCTAGATGCAACACAAAACACAACACAAACCCTCATTTATTCAGTGGGTTAGGGGAGATGGGGCAAAAGGCCTTGAAGAGGAAGAGAAGAGAGTTTTATGCCTAGACTATTCATATTTAAAAGACATTTTCCTATTATATCCATGGCCCTGTGTATGCATTTGATTCCTCTTATTGTATATGTGGTTGACTACGTTAAGTACTTTTTTGAAATGTCTAGTCTTTATAAATGTTCTGAAGTGCCTGCTATATGTTAAAATTAGAGGTAGTGAAATAACTCATTTTATAAATATCTTTTTTTGAAGTTCTTATGAAAAATTGTCATTTGGAAATCCAATGGTCAAAACAACTTCTTGAGCAGTTCAAATTATGTTTATGTACTGGTTTGGGGGAAGAGGGGGTGTGAAAGATCATGCCAGTGTGTTTCTAGTTAGACAGGGTTAACCATAGTCCCAGAAATTCTGTTTGTTTTACTTTGCTGTGTGTCTAGTGTATCTAATGGCCAAATGAGTCCCAATTTTACATAATCTAGCCTTTCTAGATGTTAAAGAGGTTTCCAGTGTATGAAAAAATTAGAGTTAGTAAACTAAGACATTTTGTACTAAAATTCACAGGAAAGAATATCTTCTGAAAACTACTTGTGGAAGTGGAATTGTTAAAATCACCTCTAATAATTACAGATGCTTTCACTCATCCACTGTGTTGACGGAGATGAGACAGGGAAGGGTTCCAGGACAAAATGTTCCTATTCAGAAGATACTTTCAGATTATGACCTTTATTGCATATGTTCAGTTTATTCAATGCTGTTAGGTGTATAGTGGACAAAAAAATCTTTATTTGAAACATCTAGACTTTTCTATATGTTTAGAGTTATGCAACGTATGTTAAAAGTAGAGAATGTAAAGTAAAATATTAAGAATTTTTTATGCTAATTTATAGGTCCCATTGCCTTTTGGGAATGAATTTGTTAAACTTGATCTCTGAGCAATATATGGACTGTTCAGGAGGTGAAGGCAGAAGGGTTCTATGCCTGTGAGCTGTTAGAAAAGTTGTCTCATCATTATGCTATAGGTGCACCGTAGTTGACAGTTCTGTGTATCTGAATGAAGACATGCCCAAAGTACGTTTGTGAGTAAGGTAGCTCCTTGTAATGTCCTTGCTAGTTTATAGGAAGGACTATGTTCTGGGAGTGACTTTGTCAATCCACTTCTTGAAACTAACCCATTTCTGTCCTTACACATTGAGATGGTGGGGGATAAAGAAGAGGAGAACAGAAAGAAAGACTCTTTGCCAGTAACTCCATATCTAGAAGATAGCTTTGAATTGTAACTATAGTGATAAAAAAAAAAATATATGTATATATATATTTTGGTAAAATGCCTAAGTTTATTATGGACAAAGCTTCATTCTTTATTTCTGAGCCTTTCCTATGTTTTGAGATGGCAATGTATATAAAAAGTAGAAACAGTGAATCAACTGGTTTGTAAATATCTTTTTGTTATAATTAACAGGAAAGAAGCTTCTTGGACATGAAATTGTGAAACTACCTCTGAGAAGTGTGCATCAGGATGTGTTCCTTGAGTTGATAACAGAGGGGCATGGAAAAGGACGTATGCAGATGTGTTTATATTTACATTTTGATTATTACCCTTGATGTATTTATGCATCTCTTTCAGCTGTACTACATGAAGATGTTGTGCTTCCTTACTAGATTTTAGAAGTTAAATCTGATAATGAATTCTCTTAGAAGGATTGTATTTATTGTACTTTATTTCTTATTTTAAATTGAGCATTATATGAATACAGTATTTTACTTGTAACTCCTCCATCCACTTTTGTCTGTTAAGGAATTTTTGTCCCTTATGAAGGCAGGGGTGCATTTTGCATTTTGTTTCTAATTTAGTGTAGTGTATCCTTCGTTATTTGAATACTCCTGGCTTGGGGATGTTGAATTGGAAAATATCTGTGATGTGTGAAAAAACAAGATGCATATGGTAGGATCTCAACCACATAAAAATGTCTGCTAGAACTAGAAGAGCACATTGAAGTGTAAACTGCTTGTGATTATGAACGATTTTTGTGTTCTTCGCTTCTTATATTTCAAGTCTTCTATAATGCATGTGTTAACTTTTACAAATTGGAAAAAAAAGAATGTTGTTTTTTAAAAAAGAAGAAAAACTAGGCTGTTAATATCACAGCCACCCTGTTGAAGAAGTTAATTTCTCCTGAGAAAAAGACAGACCTGGAATATCCTTACACTAGAAGTCCCCTCTGCATTTCACTGTCTTCTTGGTGAGTGTAAGACCAGTACAGCAAACTGAACAGAAGGCAGATTGCAGTGTTTTGAGGCAGAACAAGATGGGAGGAGTTGGAAATATGATATCGACTAATACTTTCCAAGATGTTTAACAAATGAGAAGGGAAGAGGGGTCATTATCTAGAAGAAACCTCACAGCTGAGGGATGAGGTTTTGTTTTGTTTGTTTCTAAGAAGGGAGAAGCATATTTATTGGCTAAGGGAGGGAGACTGTAGGGAGGACAAATTTATAGAAGGAGATTGCTCTAATCTTTATCATTCATTTTAGATCTTAGAATTTTCAGGCATATGTCAGCCTGATAGTAATAAAAACAGTACAGGTAAATGGTAGTTTAGTAAGTTGCTGGCATATTTCTCATATCTGTAATATATAAAGATACTATAGGTTTCTTTTCATCTCGAAGTAGTCATCTATTCCTTTCCCTCTCCTAAATATGTCCCCATTCTCCTCCCATCTTTCTTTTCTTATCCCTTCTTCCTGCATTTTACTCACTCTAGTACCAATATTCTGAATCTATCTATTGCTATGTGCATTCATCTGGACTTTCTCCCCAATGTCTTAGAAACCTTGCAAGACTACTGTAGCTATTTTGATGAAATTTTCCTGATGTTGTGACATTATTTATACGACTGAGTTGATGGTTTCGATGATAGTAATATTTTATTCAGATAACATTTGTGTTGTTTAGCAAATATTGTCAGTGCTTGAACTCAAAAAGTAACCTAAGGAAAAATATGTGTCAGAGGTATATTAAGTAAGTGTGGACATGTTTGCTGAATTTTGATAAAAGCAGTTGCTATCAAATCTATTTACACTCATGGAAACCTCAGGTGTGTGTCAGAGTAGAACTGTGCTCCATAGGGGTTTCAATGGCTGCTTTTTCAAAAGTAGATTGCCAGGATTTTCTTTTGAGGCTTCTTCTCTGGGTAGAATCAATCTTCCAACTTTTTGATTAGCAACCCTGAGCACATTAACCATGTGCACAACCCAGGGACTCTAATATTTTGATGCTCTTTAGGGTAGATTTGTGCTCTCGATTTTGACTTATAGCGACCCCATGTAACAGAGTAGAACTGCCCCATAGGATTTTCTAGGTTGTAATCTTTATGGGAGCAGATAGCCAGGTCTTTTTCTTGCAGAGACTGCTTGGTGGGTTCGAATAGCCAACTTTTCAGTCAACAACTAAGTGCTTAACCATTGTGCAACCAGGGCTCCTTTAGATACTCTTTTTTAAATAACAGGTTTTACAAGCAAAGCCATCATCATCAATTTTCTGTCTCAAGAACACAGACTAGGAAAGGACCAAACTTTCTCTCACAAAAATAACCTGAAACAGAAACCTAGAGGTTTGAAATTGTGTAACATGTGAATACTCACAGGCTTTCCTTGGACTTTCAGATTATCATTTTGGGAGGAAGAATATGGTAGTCTCCAAGCTATGCAAACACTTAAATTATCAGGGAAAATCGAAAGCTCTAAGTAGAAGCCCATGTTATGAGTGCCTCAGACAGCAACATAAAAATAATGTTTTTAACATGCTTTTGTCTTTGAAACTACTAGATTCCTGACGTAGGTGGAAGTCAAATAGCTGTTTTTTTTCTCCGGGTCATAGTGTGCCACAATGAGTACACTAAGTACTCCGTAATGCTTTGCGGCAACGAAGGACTTGGGGGATGTTTTCTTAGTGTCAGAACAGTCTCCCCATAACCACCACAGCTGCGGAAGTGATTACACACTGTCCCTAAGAAAATGAAACAGTCAGATCCAACCCAGTTGCAACCACAGTCTGTGTCTCCTGGCAGCAGGCTCTCAATGGACGATAGTGGTGAAATTTTGTGCATTAGCAGGAGGTGGGTGCTGCAACACAAAGAGAAATTACATCTGTGAGCAAAAAAGATTCTTTAAAAACATGGCCCCATAGAAAGTTTTGCTTTTTGTGTTGAGGAAAACACTAAAAGATCTCAAATTTATGGTCTAAACCAAGTCTAGGCCACAGGCTTTGGAGTCACACAGAACTAGTTTCTAACATAGACTCTACCTTTTACTCTCTGTGTGACCCCGGCTAAGTTATTCAATCTTCCTGTGCTGTAGTTTTCTTACCTACAAATAAGGCTGTAACATCTCTCTGGTAAGCTGTAATGAAGGTCCCTAATGAGCATTGTTATTTAATATATATATTAAGCTCCCTGGTGGTACAGTGGTTAAGAGCTTGGCTATGAACCAAAAATGTGGGCAGTTCAAATCTACCAGCCGCTCCTCAGAAACCCTATGGGACAGTTCTACTCTGTCCTATAGGGTCGTTAAGGAGTCAGGGTTGATACATCGGCAACAGGTCTTTTGACATTATGGAACTCACTTGATTTTGGTTGGACTAAAAATACCCTGGTCTTGGCCTCTCTAGGAAGTATTATGCATTTTAAATTCCCTGGATCTGGTACCAAAAAGACATACTTGTACCATTAGGAGGAAGGTTACATGTCTGTCTTCCCCAAAGCAAACACTGGAAGAAATTGAGTTAAGCACTTGTAATATCTAGGCTCTTACAACAGAGACCAATATATTGGAGTGAAGTAGACGTACTTCCTGATCCCTGCCTTGTTCCTAAGGTGGGATAGTATGATTTGAGCATCTCTGTTTTCCTGGTGGATATGTCTGGTGGTTGATGCCAGAAAACCAAAACCAAACCCACTGCCATCGAGTTGATTCTGACTCATAGAGACCCTATAGGACAGAGTAGAACTGCCCCATAGAGTTTCCAAGGAGCACCTGGCAGATTCAAACTGCCGACCACTTGGTTAGCAGCTGTAGCACTTAACCACTACGCCACCAGGGTTTCTGGTGGTTGATGCCCTGGTGGTTAATCCTTAAGTTCAGGCATCATATAAATGAGTAAAATTTGGCCTGCACCAACCCTGGCCATGCCTTTGTCCATGGCTAAGTCTTCCAGTGCCTGAACGGTATTCATTCCTTGTTCTTCTCTCCCTGTGCCTCTGGTCCATTGTCCTCTCTAACTTTATACATAAGGAAATGGACTAAATTTTAAGAGATTCAATAGTTTCTGTCTTTTTGGAAAAATAAAGTTTAACAACACTAGAAGCTAACTTAATTTTTTTTTCCTACTTAATAGTTGCTAACAGAATTTCCAGGTTTATTTTGCCTCTGTAAAGCATTACTTAGCTCATGAACATATTTAACATATGTTACTTTTTCTTTTCTCCCAAGGTGAAGACACCCTCCCCATATTTACTAGGTCACAGTAGTTGCTCAATAGAGAGCAATTATCTTTTTTTATTTCACATTGTTTGGATGAAATTCCTTGGAGGTTAATTGCTTCTTAGAGACACTACTTATTGATACTATGTCCTCCCAAGCATCACAAATGAAAAGTTTAATAAAGTATATTCGGGGTTAGGTATGGAGTAGCTCAGGTGAGCTAATGGTAACAGAGGGAGACTGCTAGGTAAGGTCTATAGTGTCAATGGGCATGTATTCCACATTGCTGGATAATCTGGAGGTATAATGAACCCAGATTTAAATACTTGGGTAGTGGAAGAGCAGCTGGGGAGAGCCAGGAAGGGAAGAAGAGTCCAGATAAGGAGCAGTTAAGATCAGCCACAGAGATCTGGCTATAGGAACTAAGCTGTGCAATTGGCTAATAAGGTTTCTGCCTCCAACAGAGGGGAAGTTAGTGGTTCCAAATGTCTCTGGTTGATGTCAAAGAAGTCTTATCCTAAGAATTGAGCAAATTGTGCGGTTCATGCTCTAGGGGATCTGGATGAGGCATGGGTATTAAAGGAACAGTCCATCTAATTCAATTCAATCTTTCTACAATAGGAGTATTCCCTGAGGTACAGAGAGGGAGCCAAGTGCCCTATTCTCACTTTGCATCTCCCTCTGACTTCCTTGATAGGAGACTCCTGACACATTCTTATGCCTTTATTGAGAGTGTAGTGGTAAACCCCAAATCCTTAGCTTTTTTTCCTGTTATGGGTTGTGTCTCCTCTCAGAAGATATATTGAAGTCATAACTTGGGAATGTTAGGAAATAGGGTCTTTGCAGGTATAATTAGTTATTAACATGAGATAATACTGGAGAAGGATGCACTCTATCCAATATGACTTGTGTTCTTAGAAGAAGAGAAGACACATAGAGACAAATGCACAGGAAGGATGCCACATCACAACAGACTCAGAGGGAAGATGGTCATGCGAAGACAGAAGCAAAGATTGGAATCGTACTGCCACAAACCGAGGAATAGCTGGGGCTACCAGAAACGGGGAGAGACAAGGAAGCATCTTTCACTAGAACCTTTAGAGAGAGCACGGCTCTGTCAGCACCCTGGATTTGTATGAGGGAATAAATTTTTGTTGTTTTAAACCACCTAGTTTGTGGTAATTTGTTACGGCAGCACTAGGAAACAAATGTATCCCCAACACCTTGAAATGTCAAACAGAGATCTATTTGGCTAAATCTCATCCACCAAAATCTAGTTTATCAGTTGCATAATTTCCAAATGACCTGTTAACCTAGGTTTGCTTATTTCTTTAAACATAAAGAAATGTTTTATATAAAATGTTTATTTATAAAGTGTATAGTAACTCATTTTGGATCATTCTTTTTTTCAGCATTTGAAGATTTCGATATGGTTTAATTGGCAAAGATGTCACTTTAAGGACTAAGATGTGCCTAACCCAAGCTGTCGTGTTTTCAAGTGTCTCATATGCATGAGAAAGCTGTACAATGAATAAGGAAGACCGAAAAGAATTGGTAGCTTTGAATTGTGGTGTTGGTGAAGAACATTGAATATACCACGGACCGCCAAAAGAATGAACAAATCTGTGTTGGAAGAAGTACAGCCAGAATTCTCCTTAGAAGTGAGGATGGTGGGGCTTCATCTCACATACTTTGGACATGTTATCAGGGGGGACCAGCCCTTACAGAAGAACATAATGCTTGGTAAAGAACATAATGCTTGGTCAGCAAAAAAAAGGAAGACCCTGGATGAGATGGACTGACACAGTGGCTGCAATGATGGGCTCAAGCATAACAATGATTGTGAGGATGGCGCAGGACAGAGCAGTGTTTTTTTCTGTTGTTTATAGGGTGGTTATGACTCGACAGCACCTAGCAACAACAATGTATGATTTAGTTATCTGGATTTCATTTTATCTTACTAATAATCTTTTAAAATTGCTGCATTTGTTTCTCTACCCTCTCTTCACAGACAAATTTGGTGGGAGTTGGGGCAAAAAAGTTGATCCTTCATCTAGGGGAAAAGACCAAGAGAAGAGCTCATTCCAGAAACTGAGTAAAGCAGGCATCAGGTGAATTGACTTCTGACAAATCAGCTTGCAGTCAACTGGCCTGCTCTCTGCAACTTTGGGAATTAAATCTAAAAGATTGCCTACTGCCTTTCATGGAAGCATTCTTTTTCCCCAAATAAGAGTGTTTCCTAGCAAAAAAAAAAAAAAAAAAAAAAATCATGTTAGAGTGAGGAGCTAAAAACAAAAGGGGACTTGTAAACCACACATATTTATTACGGTTAGAGAAAGCTGCATTAGCATAGAAATTATTCTCCTTAGATTAAAGAGTATAGAACCAAGTTTTTAAGGAGCCAGTATTACGAGGATCTTGGGGATGGCTGAAATGCACCTGTGTTGGAAATTAAAAAAAGAATGAGCATAACCCTGCAAATTCTAGCAAGGACGGTTCCAGACCTCACTGAAAAGCAGAATGTTTTCCATTTAAAGGGGTTGTTTTTCTTTTGCTTGCAAAAGAAAACCCTGATAGTGAAGTGACAGTGCTGTTATTCAGCAGCACTGAGACTGTCAGGAAGCCGCAGCTGTTGCTAGGAGCAAGAGAGCTTTACAGACATAATTGATCAGAGTTTGACAGCTATGAATGGAAGTCGTCCTTCTTGGAAGAGTGCATTAGCTGTTATGAAGCAAGAGCATTCAAAGATGAAGGAGAAAAACAAAGGCCCTCTTTCCTCCCCCACAAGTAAATTACCAGCACATAGGTTGACCCTCACCAGTTTGCCAGTTTAGGCCAATTCTCCTCTTGTTATTTCCCTACGGCAAATTGGTAGGAGGGCATAAAAGAAAAACCAAACCAAGATACATTAGTTGACAGATTATCAATATTGGCGATGTAATTAAAGCTGATAACTATGCTTCTAACATATTATTGACATACTTATTGATTGAATATGACTTGTGAAAAGAAAAAAATATTTTACAGTAAATAAACAATTAACTTTAGATTTGCCTGTAAAAATCAAAGCACAAATAGGAGGTACGAGTGGTTGGTATAAAACTTACTTTTACGAAGAGAAAAATAAATTCAATAAGATTAACAAGAGTGTTGGACAGAGGAGTTTTAAAAATCCCAGTTAGACATATTTCATGTTGCCTGACTGAGCACAGACTGAGTTGATAGCACAATCTTATTTAAGCATAAGAAAATCTAGAGGGATTATTGCAAAACAACTCAAAGTGAAGAGGATGCAGGAGAAATTTTAGAAAGCAAGGAAATTCAGCTCATGAGCCCTTAGGAATTCAGCAACCAACTCATTTCATCAGAGTATAAAAGGACAATTTCTTCTTTTCTTGCCTTTACTTTAATGATAAGGCAAGTCTGTGACCAAAGCACGTGTTTTCTTTCCATCTGGAATACAATATCGCTATTGCTGATTGAGGGCGAGATTGACAGTGAGTTGTTCCTCAGTCTGGGACCTGTAGAAAGTTCTGACATTTACATTCAGTGTTTCTCCATTTGACCCTGAAGTGGCTTACATACTGAGCTGTGCTGACTACTACACTTCTACCAGTTCTTTGAATATCGTTCTCTGTCAGTCTTGAGTCTGAGAATGTAAGAAGGCTTTTACTTGTTTCATTCAACTTAAACTTGGCATACTGAAAGAGGATTTCTTCCTAAATATGTATGTCCATACTGTTGTCCTCTTGCTGAATTGTTTTATTATTAATGGACTCCAAGGACTTTTCTCATATTTTTCATTTCTACCATTTTTCTCTACAACTTACCTAATTCCTTACATATTTTATATTCACTCAGCATCCAGCATTTTGAAGTTTAATGGTATATTTATGCTCTGCTATCTCCTGAAAAGTGTCTCCTGAAGAGTTATGGATGTGCTCCTAAAATCCAATAAAGATGCATTTGTCAAACTTATTTATTTTCCAAACTCCATCCCTGTTACATTCACAGAAGAAACCAGATTTCAGCAGATATTTGGCTACTGTAAGATGTGTGAGAGTCACCCAGGCACAGACACTAAAAAGAGCCACACAAGAAAAGGCTCTGTTGCTTACACTAAATTGTTCCTTCTCAGAAGATGTGGCAATTCCCGAAGCATCAAAATTAATCATAAAGTATGTTAAATCATTCTACATGATAAATCTGGGTTTTATGATTCATGGTAATTAGTTTGGAGAACTAGAGGGTATAACTAAATAGACTTGTGAGAAGAACTCGCAACTGGTAAGTTCATTTTATTTTCAGATTCAGCCATCAAGTCATATGCTTCACCAAAAAAGAAAAAAAAAAAAAGTCTGATAGATTTATTTTGGTCATTGTCACGAAAGCCACATTTTAAGTTATAGACCCTCAGCACCATGGTGTGATTTTATATACCACATGGTAATTAAACAAATGACTCTGGGCAAAATATCAAAATAAGGTAAATTTGTCTCGATTTTCTTCTGTCCTCTTTTCTGGTCATATATTTCCACAAAACCAATGCCCCCCTCCCTTTTTTTTTCTTTTTTTAATATTATTTTGTCCCCTGGCTTCTCCATATAATAGGGTCACAATAAAAATGGTAAAATTGGCTCAGCTGCCACAAGCAAAAAGCTGAAAATATCAGACTCAAGTCTTTTTCTTACTAGTTCAAGGGAGTACTCCTGAGTCATATATGTTCTTGTGATCGACTGTGACTCTCAATTTTTTCCACCCTATATATATATATATATATATATATATATATATATATATTTGATCTCTTCCTCTGCCTCTCAATACCTAATCCACTCATTCTGTGATTACCATGTTTACTTCCAGGGGAGAGTTTTTTCCTGATATGCCTCTTTCATTACTGTATTCTTTCCCAGCTTAGGACAGTCATGAGGACTTGCTGGTTATGAAACAGGTTTAGCTATTCTCTTGTGCCACTTCTTACAGACACCACGCTGTAGTGAAGGAACATTTCTTTTCTTAACATTTCTTTGTGTTATTTTCTTTTCATTTTGAAGAAACTCTGAAGATACAGCTCTTTGACACATTTTTGTCTCTAGCCCTCTTTTTCCAAAACTCCCTTACAAGTCTCTCTGGACTGTGCCAGAAAAGAATCTGAGTGGCACAATGGAATGCACACAGAGTTGATCTTTCTTTTTGACCTTTCACATCATCCATGCACCAAGCATTCTGTGTCTTTTCTTCATTTATCCTCAGACTGGTCTACCAAGTCCTCTTTTGAAGAGGTGTAATGAAGCCCCTTATTGGGGATTAGAGGTGTATGTCCTGAGGAATAGCCATCAGCCCTAATGTATGTAGTTATTAGTAGGAAGACTGAGTTTTATTTTACATGTTTTTCTTGTCTTTACTCACATAACCCATTGCCGTCAAGTTGATTCCGACTCATTGTGACCCTATAGGACAGAGCAGAATTGCCCCATAGGGTTTCCAAGGAGCAGCTGGTGGATTTGAACTGCTGATCTTTTGGTTAGCAGCCAAGCTCTTTAGTTACATAGTAAGGCAAATCTATACTCAAGGATCAGGCCTGGGTATATTTGCTTTTGTCACGGATACAAAACTTAATTCATCATTGTGGAACCATAACTCTGTAACATTGTTGACTTACAAACCAGAATTCTTTGCTTATTACTGAAATATTTCTAGATATAACTGGCACTCCCTCCCACCCTCTACCACTTTATCATCATGTGAAAAACAGGGCTGCTTTTCATGAAAGCCTCTATTTCCCCTCAGTACAGTGATTTTATGTCATGTAGGATCCCTAATCCATGTCTCATCTTGTGACAAACCAAGCTAATTTAAATTAAGATGGAATTATGAACTGGAAAACCACAGAATTGCTATCAGCCTCCGTCTTTAAAAAGTATTTGGACATCATCTTTATCTAAATAACCTCATTAGGGAAGCTTTGTTAACCTTCATTTTGTTGATAAGGAAACAAAGATTGGAGAGGGTAATTGGGTCATCTGGGATTACACAGAAAGTCAATGGCATAACTAGCACAGAAAATAATATTGCCAATTCCCTAGACAACTTTGTTTGTCTTTTATTTGTTTACTTAGCATCCATTGAGCAGCAATATTTTTGTTGTTGTTAGCTGCCACTGAGTTGGCCCCTGACTCATGGCAAGCCCCATGTGCAATGGAACAAAATGCTGCCTGGTTGTGGATTGGACTGCTGTGATTTATAGGGGTTTCATTGGCTGTTTTTCAGAAGTAAATTGCCAGGCCTTTCTTCCTAGCCCACCTTAGCTTGGAATTTCTTTAGAAACCTGTTGAGCATCACAGCAATACACAGCCTCCGCGGCTCATGAGGTGCATTTGCTGGAAATCAAACCTTACCTCCCACATATTATTGTTGTCAGGTGCCTTCGAGTAAGTTCTGGCTCATAGCAGCCCTATGTACAACAGAACAAAACACTGCCAGTCCTGAGCCATTCTCACAAAAATTGCTGTTTGAACTCATTGAGGCAGCCACTGTGCCAATATATCTTGTTGAGGATCTGCCTCTTTTTTCACTGACCCTCTACCAAGCTGCTTCTTCTTTTTTTTTTTTTCTCTACCAAGCATAATGTCCTTCTCCAGGAACTGGCTCCTCCTGATAACATGTCCAAAGTACATGGGTTGAAGCGTTGCCAACCTCGCTTCTAAGGAGCATTCTGGCTGTGCTTCTCCCAAGACAGGTTTTTTTGTTCTTTTGGTGGTCCATGGTATATTCAATATTCTTCACCAACACCAAAATTCAAAGGCATCAATTCTTCTTCAGTCTTCCTTATTCATTGTCTGGCTTCTGCATGGCTGTGAAGCAACTGAAAATACCATGGATTGGGTCAGGCACACCTTAGTTCTAAAAGTGACATTTTTTTTCTTTTTTAATGCTATAAAGAGGTCTTTTGCAACAGATTTGCCCCAGTGCAATGTGTCATTTGATTTTTTGACTGCTGCTTCCATGGGTGTTGATTGTGAACACAAGTAAAATGAAATCCTCGACAATTTTCAATGTTTTCTGTTTTCATGATGTTGCTTATTAGCCAGTTGTGAGGGTTTCTGTGTTCTTTATGTTGAGATGTAATCCATACTGTAGGCTTTAGTCTTTGGTCTTCTTCAGTAAGGGCTTCAAGTCCTCTTCACAGAAAGCAAGATTGTGTCATCTGCACTTCACAGATTGTTAGCAAGTCTTCCTCCAATCCTGATGGCGAGTTCTTCATACAGTCCAGTTTCTCAGATTATTTGCTTAACATACAGACTGAATAAGTACGGTGAAAGGATGCAACTCAGAGTCATGCCTTCCCTAATTTTAAACCACACAGTATCCTCTTGTTCTGTTTGAACGACTGCCTCTTGGTCTGTGTACAGATTCCTCATGAGCACAATTAAGTGTTCTGGAATTTCCATCCTTTACAATGTTAACCACAATTTGTTATGATCCACAGAGTTGAATGCCTTTGCATAGGCAGTAAAACACAGGTAAACATCTTTCTGGTATTCTCTGCTTTTAGCCAGGATCCATATGATATCATCGGTGATATCCCTAGGTCCATGTCCTCTTCTGAATCCAGCTTGGATTACTGGCAGTCCCCTGTCAATGTACTGCTGCACCCATTTTTGAATTACCTTCAGCATAATTTTATTTGTATGTGATATTAATGATATTATTTGATAATTTCCACATTCTGTTGGACCACCTTTCTTTGGAATGGTTACAAATACTTATCTCTTCCAGTTGGTTGGCCAGGAAGCTGTCTTCCAAATTTCTTGGCATAGACGAGTGCTTCCAGCATTGCATCCTTTTGTTGAAACATCTCAACTGATATTGAACCAATTCCTGGAGTCTTGTTTTTTGACAGTGTCTTCAGTACAGCTGTCTCCTACATGGAAAGTGAGAATTCTACCACTGAACCATCAATGCCATATTTCCTATCACAAAGGACAACCATAGTTCAAGATTTTGATAATTTAGTTATATTCTTTAAAAAAATACAGAGAAAAAAATCATATTCTTTGGGTCAGTTCTATGATGCTAAAGTGATTTAGACATAATTTAAATAGATATCATGGTGCTTTTCCAAGTTTATATAGAAAACCCCTTTTAGAACTAATACATAAGTCAAGATCACAACAGTGCAGATCCCTGCAGTGTCAGCAAAACAGGAAAATATCTCAGGAAATAGTTGTTTGAATGAATGAATATATGTATAAAATATAATTATCTTTTATATTCAGTCTTTGGTCAGATACTTTTGAGTACCTAGTATATGTAGATGTTATTCTAAGAGTAAGAAATGCAGTATTAAGAAATATGTATACTAAAAAATCCTTTCAAAATTGAGAGGAATTAATAGAGTTTTGAACGTATCTTGAAAGCCAGTTTTGCATGAATTTATTCATCCCTTTTTGACTTCCTTTTGATTTTGCTATTCTCATTTATAAGCTCATCTTCAAATGAATGATTAAAATACGGCCTGCTTCTGTTCTGTACGTTGCCCTTTGTACCAGGTCAGAAAATATGTGAACTTCTTTTTCTTTTCCAGTGTTTTATAGTTCAATTATTAATTCCCAATTATTTTATTCTTCTCACTTTGACTTGTGATTTCAATTTTCCTTCTTTTATTAACTTTGTTTCAGATGACCTATTATGTTTTATCTCTGCTTTTCTTTTTTGATGAATAGCTTTTTGAAACATCCCTGAGATCCAGGCAATAGCATTTGAGTTGATAGCATGGAGATGGGGTAGGAGTCTGTTTTATTCTTTTTGAAAAATACAATTTCTAGAAAGTGTTGTTTATAAACTTTTGTTCTTTTCTGAGACATTTTTTTCAGCTTTTGCAGTAAGTAAATCAGTGGCGACCAGTTACATGGATGAAAGATGATGTAGCAGGAACTAATTTGTTTTAGGTTAAATATTGTTGTTGTGGTTGCTGCCATTTTAGAAATGAAAGGGCGAGTCTCACAAATGCTGAAATGTATGTGAGATCAACAAATGCCAGTAAAATGGTGTGAAAATGTGTTTAATTGGGGTAGCCATCTTTTAAATAGAGGTTCAGGGTTGTATGATTAATTTTAAGGCTTCCAGTGTGACAAAGCACAAGTCACAGATTCAGCCTTATCGATTCAGTCTTAAGGGCACACAACACAACAGTCATTGATTTGGCAAGATTTTATTTGGACATTACGTATGTCAAAGACAGTATCAGCTCATGTCACTGAGCTGAACAATATACTCATATACCATAAGGAGTTTCCAGGCTTATTGCAGGACCAGAGACAGAGGCGACAACCAGAGCAAGGGGATGCACGGAGTGTTACAGGTCTGTAGAGGAGAAGCACAGAGAAAGAGCATGTAATCATTTGGAACCAGCTGCTGTCGAGCTGATTCTGACTCATAGCAACCCCAGTTGTGCCAGAGGAGAACTGTGCTCCACAGGGTTTTCAATGGCTGGTTTTTCAGAAGTAGATTGCCAGGACTTTTTCAGAGGTGCCTTTTGGTGGACTTGAGCCACCAGCCTTTCAGTTAGCAGCCGAGCAAGTTAACTGTTTATACCACTCAGGAACTTCTCATCATTTGAAGGGGTCAGAAAATACCACACAGAAGAAGAGAGAGGGGAGGATTTCTTTTAGAGAGTCATCATGAATATCTCAGCTGTGCAAATTAAATAAACTAGCTATCTGCATGGGCATCTTCCAGTAAATATATAATAGAACTCATATCTTATAAAATATAGTCTAATTTTTTTTTTAAGAGTAAAATTAAGTGCTAACTTTTCTTAGCTGTTACTCTGGGTTGGGTGCTCTTCTAAGCACTATGCATACAATATCTCGTTTAATCTGTACATTAATCTTATGAGATAGGCATTAAAATAATTATTTCATGGATAAGAAAAAGGAAGCCTAGAGGGCTCAGGCTTACACAGCAATAAAGGGTAGAATGAGTTTCCAACCCTAGGGTGTTTAATTCCATAGTTGCAGCCTTAGTCTTCATTTATACACTAGATAAGCACAAAGTAGATAATTTACACTCATACATAAACACATGCATAGAACTTGGAAAAATTTTCACTGTGATATATGAAGTATTATTTATCACTTACATAGGGTCTAAAAAAAGTTTATTAAGTTTAGGAAACTTTCTGAAGCTCAACTTAAGTTTAAGTCACTGATAATAATACATAATTTCAGAAGTTATTATGAAAATAAATATATTTTAGGAGCCTGTGTCACATCATCATAAATTATAAGAAAATGTTTCTTTATTTTCATTTTCTGAAGGTAAGTGCCAGTTAAGTAGTTTCTAGAACCCAGGATGACACTTGATTATCTCATGCTTAAGTAGGAAACAAACAAACAAACAAGACTTGATTTCCCTCTAACGCGGCTATTTCTCAGTGATTAATCAGAGTATGTTGAGGCTTGATTCCACTGAGTATTTCTTGCCAATGTCCAAGTTTTATTTTTATTATGCTTTAGACGATTTTTTTTTTTTAGACAAAAGTTTACAGAGTAAGTTAGTTTTCTCATTAAACAGTTGATACACATATTGTTTTGTGACGTTGTTTGCCAACCTGCGACATGTCAACACTTTCCTCTTCTCCACCCTGGGTTTCCCATTTCCATTCATCCAGCCCACCTGTCCTGTTCTGCCTTCTTGTCCCTGCCTCCGGGCTGGTATGCCCATTTAGTCTCCTATACATGGTTGAGCTACGTGTATTATTGTTTTTTGGGTCTGTCTAATCTTTGGCTGCAGGGTGAATGAACATCAGGGTGACTTCAGTACCGAGTTAAAAGCATGTCCGGGGCCATACTCTTGAGATTTCTCCAGTCTCTGTCAGACCAGTAACTCTGGTCTTATTTTTTTGAGTTAGAATTTTGTTCTACATTTTTCTCCAGCTGTGTCCAGGACCCTCTGTTATGCTCCTTGTCAGAGCAGTCGGTGGTGGTAGCCGGGCACCATTTAGTTATGCTGGACTCAGTCTGGTGGAGTCTGTGGTAGTTGTGATCCATTAGTCCTTTGGGCTAATCTTTCTCTTCTGCCTTTGGTTTTCTTCATTCTCCCTTGCTCCAGACGGGGTGGGACCCGTGGAGTGCCCTAGATGGCCACATATGAGCTTTTAAGACCCCAGACGCTACTCGCCAAAGTAGAAAGTAGAACATTTTCTTTAAGAACTATGTTATACCAATTGAGCTAGATGTCCCCCGAGACCATGGTCCCCAGCCCTCAGCCCAGTGATTCGGTCCCTCAGGGAGTTTGTATGTGTCTATGAAGCTTCTGTGACTTTGCCTTGGTTAAGTTGTGCTGACTTCCCCAGTTTGTGTACTGCCTTACCCTTCACCAAAGTTACCATTTGTTTATTGTCTGTCGATGTTGTTAGGTGCCATCAAGTCGATTCTGACTCACAGTGACCCTATGCACAACAAAGCAAAGCACTGCCCGGTCCTGTGCCATCCTCACAATTGTTACTATGCTTGTGCCCATTGTTGCAGCCATTGTGTCAATCCATTGTGTTGAGGGTCTACCTTTTTTTGCCGACCCTCTATTTTACCAAGCATGGTGTCCTTCTCTAGGGACTGATCCCTCTTGATAACATGCCCAAAGTATATAAGAGATAGTCTCGCCATCCTTGCTTCTAAGGAGCATTCTGGTTGTACTTCTTCTGAGACAGATTTGTTTGTACTTTTGGCAGTCCATGGTATATTCAATATTTTTCACTAACACCACAATTCAAAGGCATCAATTCTTTTCGGTCTTCCTTATTCATTGTCTGGCTTTTGCGTACATAAATGGGGTGATTGAAAATACCATGGCTTGGATCAGACACACCTTACTCCTTAAGGTGACATCTTCGCTTTTCAACACTTTAAAGAGGTCTTTTGCAGCTGATTTCCCAATGCAATGCATCTTTTGATTTCTTGACTGCTTCTTCCATGGATGTTGATTGTGAATCCAAGTAAAATGAAATCCTTGACAACCTCAATCTTTTCTCTGTTCATCATGAGGTTGCTTACTGGTCCAGTTGTGAGGATTTTTGTTTTATCTATTGTCTAGTTAGTGTTTTTCCCTCTCCACCTCTCCACTCCCTCATAACCATCAAAGATTGTTTCTCTCTGTGTGTAAACCTTTTCATGAGTTTTTATAATAGTGGTCTTATACAGTATTTGTCCTTTTGTGATTGACTTATTTCACTTAGCATAATGCCTTCCAAATTCATCCATGTTGTGAGATGTTTTGCAGATTCACTGTTGTTCTTTATTGTTGTGAAGTATTCCATTTTGTGTATATACCATAGTTTATCCATTCATGTGTTGATGGGCATCTAGCTTGTTTCCATCATTTTGTTATTGTGAATAGTGCTGCAATGAACATAGGAATTCATATGTCTATTTTTGTGACAGCCCTTATTTCTCTAGGATATATTCCTAGGAGTGGGATTGCTGAATCATATGGTATTTCTATTTCTAGCTTTTTAAGGGAGCACCATATTGCTTTCCAAAACGGTTGCATCATTTTACATTCCCACCAGTACCACATAAGAGTTCCAATCTTCCCACAGCCTCTCCAACATTTGTTATTTTCTGGGTTTTTTTTTTTATTTGTGCCAGTAAATAGTATCTCATTTTGTTTTTGATTAGCATTTATCTAATGGCTAGTGATTGTGAGCATTTCCTCATGTGTCTGTTAACCTCCTAAATGTCTTCTTTGGTGAAGAGTCTGTTCGTATCCTTTGTCCATTTTTTAATTGGATTATTTGTCTTTTTGTTGTAGAGGTATTGGGTTTTCCTGTAGATTTTAGAGACTAGACCTTTGTCAAATTTGTCATAAACAAATTTTTTTTTCCAATCTGTAGGTTCCCTTTTTACTGTTTGGTGAAGTCTTTTGTTGAGCATAAATGTTTAATTTTTAGAAGATCCCAGTAATCTGGCTTATTTTCTGTGGTTTGTGTATTGTTATTTATGGTTTGTATCTTATTTATGCCATGTATTAGGGCCTCTAACATTGACCTATTTTTTCTTCTATGATCTTTATAGTTCTTGGTTTTATATTTCGGTACTTAATCCGTTTTGAATTAGTTTTTGTGTATGGTCTGAGGTATGGGTTGTGTTAAATAGTAGACATAATTATATTTCATATTATTTTGAAACTCATTTAAAAAGTTAGCTAAAAGAAGACAGATTCATGGCAAAATACACTAGTTTTCTCATTAATCTCTTTAATTGAACCTAATTTAATACTAATTTCACATTTAAGATGCCCAGCTATAATAATTATTTATAAAATACTTTCTTAAAAATATATTAGGATTTATTTGACAAACAGTTTAGAGACAAACAGCTAATTTTGACATTTATTATAAACCAACGTTTCTACTTCACAGATATCAAGTAATTTTTATGGTGGATTTTACAAGTGCAAAAAGAAAGTACATCAAATGATTTCAATGCCATATAAACATAGCAAATCAGAACTTGCCCATATTCCTTTTATTCAAATAATATTCTTTCTTAAGAATTTTCTGAAGTATACATAGAGGTGCACTGTGGCCAAAAAATTGAATTCCATCAGCATATATGTAAGATTTAACTTCTATTTGAGTACTTGTAAGCTGAATGAGGTCAATGTTCAACGTTTATTATTTTCACGTTTTCTCATGTCATTGCTCCTCTGATAACTGTTAAAAATGGAGTTATAATGCATATTTTATTATGCAAGTCATGTTCATAAAAATGTTTTCTTAATAGTATTATCCAGTCTGGAGAAATACTGGAAATCACACCACTCTTTTCCTTAAATTCCTCTTTTCCACAGACTGCATCATGAGTTAAAGCTTTTATTTGCATGAATGTCACTTCCTTCAAATCTTCCTCTTGGTTTTCCTCATGGTTCTCTAAGAGATCCCCCCAATCCTTGGTTTTATTACACATGAAAATAATAAGGGATCGTCCTTTGTCAATCTATTTTCACTCCATGAGAGGGTTTCATAAAGTTTTCTCTGTTTTGAAAATGGTTCTCTCCTTTCAAGACTAGTTGCTAAGTCTGCATAGTTGCCACATATTCTTGTATCCACCCGTCTCCTTTCCTCTTGCTCCAAATGGGAAATCACATCTGATTTGGAGACTGATGATTGGCTTGTGGAGAAAGACTCAGGACTTTGTGACTCGGCCCAGGGAAACCAGATTCCAGTACTTTTCCAGCTTCACATCTCTGTCCAGGGTCATCCTGTTCTCCAGAGATCCACAGTCACGTCTTTGAAGTTTCTGCCTTGTAAACAGGCCATTGGTGATTTATAGGTTTGTTGTTCTGCTCCTTCTTGTCTTCTCTGGGCATTGGTAGGACCAAGGTCTCAGGGATGGTGGCTTTGGGAGCTGCTTTGGTTACGTCTTCATACGAACTTTCACTTTCCTGGCTACTCCAGCCAATACCTGTGCATCTCCCCATCCAAAAAAACCCAATGCCATCGAGTTGATTCCGACTCCCTACCTCTCTTAAACTATGAAGAAACATATATCTCCTTCTGTTGTTGTTAGGTGCCATTGAGTTGGTTCTGACTTATAGCGACCCTATGTACAGCAGAATGAAACACTGCCTGCTCCTGCGCCATCCTCAAAATCGTTGCTATCTTTGAGCCCATTCTTGAAGCCACTGTGTCAATCTATCTCATCAAGTGTCTACCTCTTTTTTGCTCGCCCTCTACCTTACCAAGCATGACATCCTTTTCCAAGGATAACATGCCCAAGGTATATGAGACAAAGTCTCATCATCCTTGCTCCCAAGGAGCATTCTGGCTTTATTTAAAGTCTTCTGGAAGTTCATGACATATTCAATATTCTTTACCAATAATCCAAAGACATCAATTATTCTTCCATCTTCCTTATACATTGTTCAGCTTTCACATACATATGAGGCAATTGAAAATATCATAGCTTCAGTCAAAGTAACATCTTTGCTTTTCAACACTTTAAAGATGTCTTTTGCAGCAGATGTGCCCAGTGCAATGTGTCTTTTGATTTCCTAACTACTCTTTCCACAGGTGTTGATTGTGGATCCAAGTAAAATGAAATCTTGACAACTTCAATCTTTTCCTTGTTTATCGTGTTGGTTATTGGTCCAGTTGTGAAGATTTTTGTTTTCTTTATGTTGAGGTGTAATGCATACCAAAGGCTGTAGTTGTTGGTGTTCACCAGTAGTAAATATTTCAAGTTGTCCTCTCTTTCAGCAAGCAAGGTTGTGTGTCATCTGAATATTGCAGATTGTTAATGAGTCTCCCTCCAATCCTGATGCTGCATTCTTCTTTATATAGTACAACTTCTTAGATTATTTGCTCAGCATACAGATCAAATAAGCATGGTAAAAAGATACAGTGCTGACACACACCTTTTCTGACTTTAAACTGTGGAGTACCCCTTGTTCTGTTCGAATGACTGCCCCTTGATTCTATGTACAGATTTTTCAGCACAATTAAGTGTTATGTAATTCCCAATCTTTGCAATGCGATCCATGATTTGTTATGATCCAGACAGTCAAATGCCTTTGCATAGTCGATAAAACACAGGTAAACATCTTTCTGGTATTCTCTGCTTTCAGCCAAGGTCCATATGACATCAGCAATGATATCCCTATTCCATGTCCTCTCCTGAATCTAACTTGAATTTCTTCCAGTTCCCTGTCGATATACTGTTGTAACCATTTTTAAATTTTATTCAGTATAATTTTATTTGCCTGTGATATTAATGGCATTGTTCAATAATTTCTGCATTCTGTTGGATCACCTTTCTTTGGACTGGGCAGAAATATGGATCTTTTCCAGTCATGTGGCCAGGTAGCTATCTTCCAAATTTCTTTGCATAGACGAGGGCTATATCTGTTTGTTGAAACATCTCAATATTTATTCCTGTCAATTGTCAGTTCTTGGATCCTTGTTTTTTGCCAATGCCTTCAGTGTACCTTGGACTTCTTACTTCAATACCAATGGTTCTTGGTCATGTGCTACCTCCGAAAATGGTTGAACTTCAACTAATTCTTTTTGGTACAGTGACTCTGTATTTCTTCCATCTTCTTTTGAAGCTTCCTGTGTCATTTAACATTTTGCCATAGAATCCTTCAAAACTGCAACTTGAGGCTCGAATTCTTTCTTCAGTACTTTCAGCTTGAGAAATGCTGAGTGCATTGTTCCCTTTTGGCTTTCTAACTCCCAAGGTTTTGCACATTTCATTATAATACTTTGTCGTCTGGAGCCTCCCTGTGAAATCTTCTGTTCAGATCTTTTATTTCATCATTTCTTGCACTCATTTTAGCTACTTTACGTTCATAAGTAAGTTTTAGAGTGACTTCTGACATCCATTTTGGTCTTTTTGTTCTTTCCTGACTTTTTAATGACCTTTTGTTTTCTTCATGTATGGTGTCCCCGATGTCATTCCACAAAATCTGTCAGAACAATGCCAGGGGCTTACTGCAGAACAAACCATCAATTGCTCATATACAAGTTCAAGTTGAAGCTGAAGAAAATTAAAACAAGTCCACAAGAGCGAGAATACTATCTTGAGTACGTTGCCGTTGTTAGGTGCTGTCAAGTTGATTTTGACTCATAGTGATCCTATGTACAACAGAACAAAACACTGACTGGTCCTGTGTCGTCTTCACAATCTTTGCTATGTTTGAGCCTATTGAATTTCCATCTCCTCCTGAGCCACTTCTAATTTTAACCTTACCATGATGTATTCTGTATTCCAAATCTTTAAAATTTATGACTTCACTTATATATACTATTTGTTTTCCCTGGAGACTAATTGCTCGGTAAATATTCTCTAATCCCACATGAAAGTTATTGCATTATTACATAAAATGTTAGACAAAACTTGTGAAGTACATTTTGCCTCCTCCATTAAAAAATATTCATATATGGACTTGTTCTGTGAATTGACTTACAAGTTGGAGATACATGAGATGGAAAGGAGAATTGTACCATATCTAATTTGAGATAAATTGAATTCTTTTAGTGAGATAACTTTTCATGGAAGATCTTGATGTGGCTAAATAATATCATGGGTATCACTTAGAACAGAGAAGCATAAAGAAGAAATAGGGAGAAAAATGAAACCCAACACAGCGAGGCACTGAGACGAGCTTGTTGGGACAAGTTAAAAGCTTAGTACCAATATCTGAACGTACGCTTTAACTTTTACAACTCTGGTCCCTTTGTAGGTTTTGTCACATAGAATTACTAGGTGATACCTAAAGTGATGGACTTTCCAACTCCAGGTCATTTTAAATACAACTGGTCAACTGAGTAGAAATTTAGGTAATTGAAAGAAATTCATATTCATCATATCATATGAGAAGGACGTGAAAGTAATAAAAGGCTGTAGTTATCCCAAAGCTGTTTTTTAAAATCCTTTGTCTTACCAGACTTCATTTGATTCTCAAAACAACCTTGTGAGGTAGTGAGAAGAAACATTTTTTTCCTATTTTATTATATTTTCTATGAACTTAGAGATGACTCAACCTTCTCTAACTTAGTTGGTTAAACTTAGACGTGAATCAACCTTTTCTAAGCTAATGTGTGCTAGAGTTCTTGAATCTTCGTGACTTGAATACAAAGCTAAAGAAACTTCCATTTTATGTGTATCCATGTAGGCTTGTTCCCATGAGTGAAACCATTTTAGAGGCTGACAATGGTACCATGGGAGAAAAGGACTTGAGAGGAAGCAGGGAGTGAGTAATGCCCCCGCCACATGTCTCTGTATTTCTCTGCTTGCAACAGGAGATACTTCAGTGTTGATGCAACCTACAGTGTCAGGGGAGAGATTATGATTTCTGGCTTTTAGTGAGTGCTGGAGTAAGAACTAACCAACAATCAGAATCAACCTCCCCCCATCCCCTCCCCAGGAGAGGTGAGGGCTGGTTCTGAGCTTAGCATTTAACTCATGATAGAAGCTGCCCTTATTCTATTCTAATAGCTAGTAATAGCTATTCTATTACTAAATGAGGCTTGGTTGGGGGTGGTGGTGGGGAGGGCTGTCAGGGTATAAACTGAACAAGCTGCAGTAGTGGGAAAGGAAACTTTCAGTGGATCAGTGTAACTTTTTTTGGTTTCTACTCAGCAAGGCAGTATGAGCTAGGCCCAACCCCACTTGAGCTGAGTAAGTACTCTTGGGATTCTTATATGCTTATCATGGTTGGGGGAAGTAATGGACTTAGCTCAGTCAGAGGAATGCGGATTTAGAATTATTTACCATGGATACTGTATCAAATGTGATCCTATGTTGTATTCCAGCGATTAAAAACCAAACCAAACCTGTTGCTATCAAGTTGATTCTGATTCATGGCAACCCCATGTGTTACAGAGTAGGGCTGCTCCATAGGGTTTTCTTGGTTGTAACCTTTACGGAAACAGATTGCCAGGCCTTTCTTCCACTGTGTGACTGTGTGGATTCGAACTGCCAACTTTTATGTGAATAGTCAAGCACAAACACTTCATACCATTTGGGGGCATCCAGCATATAAAGGGACTATATTAACTATATAATAAGTGAAATGTAAAACTTGGGTAATTCAGTTTCACTTAATGGAAACAGCTCTTTTACAAGTTTCATATAAATAGATTTTAGATGAATGTAAGAAAATTTAAAATATGTATCAATTTTTACTGTTAGATTTTAGATGAATGTAAGAAAATTTAAAATATGTATCAATTTTTACTGTCAGTTTTAACAAAGTTTGACAAAATAACCATACCTCCTAGTTCATGATAGGTATAATTATACCTCCTTCCTCAAAAAATGATAAAGTCTCTGAGTTGACATTTCTTTATGAGGCATGTAGGAGGTATTAATTTTGACCAGAGTTATAAAACTACATCTTCAAAGCAGTCTTCTTGATGGCTTTACATTGTTGTTTTATTTAAACTAAATCTGACAGATTAAATAGTGAATAATAAGTATTTATTAATAATTATGGATTTTTGGAAGCCAGAAAAGATTTTTTTTTTCCTGATGACACAGATAGTCATATCTGGTTGAATTGTACTGCAGGTAGAAAGAAGTAACATGAAAAATTATTGTCTATCAAATAAGCCTTTCTGTTCAGATTTAGTTTGAGACTGATGCCTCAATTACATGAGATATTAATTTCACTATATATGATCTATGATTTATGACCTATATATTAAACTTTATGATGAAGATATTTGAAGTAAATAAAAGGCATTTTAAATGTTTTTCCCTACCAGAATTATCAGCTGCAACTGGAAAAATATTCCTTAAGTCCCTTTTCAGGCCCATCCAGAAAATCTCATTTTTGATGAACTCAAATCAACTGATTAGTAATCTACTACTGCTATTACCATAGAGGGTCAGCGAAAAAGAGGAAGACCGTTAGTGAAAGGGATTGACACAGTAGCTGCAACAATGGGCTCAAGCATAGAGAGAAAAAGTTGTGGGGTTGGCGCAGGACTGGGCAGTGCTTTGTTCTTTTGTACATGGGGTCGCCATGAGTTGATGGTACCTAACAACAACAACAAAAACAACTACTACTACTACACACACACACACACACATCTGCAATGATATCTGAATATCATTTCAACTGATATTCAGACGAAAAGAAGTCCAATTTGAATAGGGTAATCAGGGAGGGATCCTTAGGTCAGGATTTTGTGTGAAGCTTGATGAAAAAATATAATTCTGATATGAGGAGGTAATATTCAGAGGAATGTCTTATGGTCTCTGAAGATATTTTATTTAAAAAGTTTCAAAAACTGCTAATAGCAGATCCTCCCATGCAAACTGTTTTGAAAAGACAATGCTTATTTGGTTGGTTAAGTTCTGCTTTGCTTTAAAAGTTCTTCATAAATCAAAACTTTATCTATTAGACTAATATTTCAGTGTGTAGTCTGTAGTTTATACTCACAGTTTAGTTTATAAATCACACTTTAACCAAGATAATCCCTTCAATTCCTAGGGACTAGATTTATCTGCTACATCCTACAAGTATTATACATAAGTGTCAATCTTCTACATAAAGGATTTGCCAGGAAATTTTAAGAAAGGAGAGGCATAAGATTGGACCCAGAAAAAAAAAGATAAATTAGGTGATGTTTTTCTTTGATGACCTATTGTTTTGTCCCAGTCCCATTTCTATTTCCATGGTCTTTCCCCCCCGTACTATCTCTCCTTATTTTCTCTCCAAAGTCAGCTAACCCAACTTGTTCACAGGAAAGGGTCTAATAATAGTCACCAGCAATTTTATCCCATTTAAAGGCACTGTATTACCCCTCCAAAGGGGATTTGCTCTTTAAGACTTTTTTGTCAATAAGATGTTCAAAATGGGATTCCCTGTTGTGAAAATCTCAGATTTCTGGCTAGCAGAGGGGCCATAAATTTTCTGGTGTATTTTCTGTTACATCCATAATCAACTACCATCTAAGCCCACTCCCTGGTCCCTTGGTATTTGGTCTGCTCGGGTTCAAAGCTGCTTCCAGCTGGATACAGTATTGTACATGCAACATGATTATGTCGATAGAATCTACCAGACAATCCCCCAGAGAGAAACACATGTATTCATTCACAAAGAGGAGTGGCTATTTGATTTCATTTTTTGTACAAAATGGGTTTAGGTTAATTGAGTTTTAATATTCTATTTCTAATTAATAATTTTATATGAGAAAAGCTTATAATGTATCAACATTCATAGTAACTTGACTCTGCCGGGCATAACCTTTATAACAACTGAGGTTAGCCACACAAAAAAAACGCAGACATTTTCCAGTGTCCTCTGCTTTCAGATCTGATTCACATTTCAGAGTTTGTCTTTTGTCAACAGTCAGCTAGAATTTCCTACAGGTGATTCTATCACTTCTACTTGTGAAAATAAATCCCAAGAGTGTTTTAGCCATGCGTAATACCACAAAGAATATTACCAAGCGTAGGAGAAGCTAGGCCAAATGGCAAGGAACACTTCCAAGTTTTTTTTTTTTTTCTTATTAATTGCTGGGGGAGGCAATATTTCTTAAGATTTATACGTCACTATTTCCATGACTGAAATATACCAAAGATTGTGAGGATGGCGCAGAACTGGACAACGTTTTGTTCTGTTATACATAAGATCACCATGAGTAACAGCCGACTAGTTAGATGGCAAACAGCAACGTTTTCATGGCTATAGGAAAAAAAATTCTGCTCTGCAGCTCTTACCCAAACTTTCCTGAGAATTCATTTATTAAAAAAATTTAGGAACTGGTATTTGATTTTATAGGATTAGCATTTTATTCTGCATATTGATAACTTTAAGGTTTGCTTTATTTACTTTTTAGTATCTTCCAGAAAAGGAGCTAGTTGAGATACTATGTTAGTTTCATTTCTATAGCTTTATTAATTCTACAGCAATAACGAAAACAAAAATAACTTAAAACTGTGTAGTGCTTTATAATTTGCATCATATTTTCCTAGAATAACCCCATGTGGTAATTAAAATGAGTTACAGATAACCTTTTTTTTACAGATAACCTTATATTACATGGAAAAAATCTGAGGCTTAGGGAAAATAAGTAACCTCTTCAAACTTCCATAGCTTATAAGAACACTGAGCTAAGGCTACAAAACAAGTATTTTGACTCATTTGAGGCAGGTGTTATATTGGCTTTACTGCCACGTGGCTTCTGTGAATTTATATTTTAGTGTCAGTAATATACGAGCCTAGAAAAAAGCCAACTTCTTTTTTTTAGATGTTACAATATACTCATGTTTAGTAAGAATTTGACTGAGTTTGGCAGTATTGCCATGCTATATCCAAAGGGGGATGTGTGTATGCCCGTGTGTGTACAGGCTTTCAGTTGGAAAGAATAGAAGACTTGTTTCAATGCTCATCATAATTTTGCTTAGTAAAGGCAGAGTGAGAAAGAATTATCTCAGTTTCGGTGGCGATTTGAACATCTTTCTTCAGCCATTAGTAAGAAACATTACATAGCAGTGTGTCCACACCAGGCCTGAAATTCCCAGTAATTTTAATATACAGGTTTCTCTAAATTCTCTTAGGGATAGCAAAGACTGAGAAAGTAACATTGTAATGACTTAAAAAAAAAAGCAGCAGCAAAATATGGCAATTATGGCAAGAGCTGATGAGAGAATAAAGAAACAAAGAAAAAAAAATAAGGGTATACAGAACGGCTGAAGTAAGATTACTCTTCTCAGTGCCGGTTTTGCATCCATTAGTAAATTCATTTCAGAATTCTTGATTTCTCGTATGTGACCATTCTTTGAATTCTCCTTTGAACAAAGATTTTATGTCTTACCATTTCCTTCATTAATTATCAGCTAAATAAAATAATTGGCATTTTTTAAAATATTAGTATAAGAATTTATGATGTCATCTTTTTAAAGAGATATTTGATTTAAAAAAAAATACACGTATAAATTTATAATTCCCCCGCCAAAATGAAGCTAAAAAATGTAATGTCCCTCAAGTTAATAGCTTCCTGATTTTTTTTGTACTCATGTGTCTTCCCAGGCTCTGAAAGCAGATTTTATTGACTTCCTTTAAACCTTTACTGTTCCAAAAGGCAGTTGAAATATCCCTTAAGGCAAACACAATGCAGTCTGCTTAAATAGCTTTGTTTACAGCATGGATGCAGTAATAATACTTTATAGTTATTGTGACAGTGATTCCTTGTTGACATTTTTATTTTAGTGTTTTCAGAGCCCACTCACCTGACTGCATGACTGCTAGAAGTAGAGGGGAATACATATCTAGGGCTGTACATATCTCTTGTGGTTTGTTCTGCATTAACTTATCCATAATGACAAATGACATAGCGATGTTGGGCTATGGCCACTGTTTTCTCTCACTTTTCGGAAATCTCCTCCTACCTAAATGCACTCTCCCACATGTACTAGATACCCCATATGTTGCTCTCTTTCTATTTGTTCAAGTTGTAGGGATAATTCCTTGATTTGGGCCTTTTCTTCTTTTTGTATGTGTGCACTTATTGATATAAATTGACCTATGAGCACTGCTTTCACTGTGTCCCAAAAGTTCTGATAGGAAGTGTTTCATTCTCATTGGATTCTATGAATTTCTTTATTCCATCTATAAGTTGGAAACTGAACAGTACCCTGCTCAAAAAAGACTGGATTCTATAATCCAGTCTTTTTTGAGCAGGGTACTGTTCAGTTTCCAAGTGTTTGATTTCTTTTCCCTGCTTTTTCTGTTATCCATATCTACTTTTATGGCCTTGTGGTCAGAGAAGATGCTTTGTAATATTTCGATGTTTTAGATTCTGTTAAGGCTTGCTTTATGACCTAATATGTGGTCTATTCCAGAGACTATTCTGTGTGCATTAGAAAAGAAAGTATACTTGGCTGCTGTTGGGTGAAGAGTTCTGTATATGTTTATGAGGTCAAGTTGGTTGATTGTGGCATTTAGATCTTCCGTGTCTTTATTAAGCTTCTTTCTTGATGTTCTGTCCTTCATCGAAAGTGGTGTGTTGAAGTCTTCTACTATTATTGTGGAGCTATCTCACTTCTCATTGCTGTTAGAGTTTGTTTTATGTATCTGTCATAGGGTGCAAAAATATTTAATATGGTTATATCCTCCTGGTACATTGTCCCTTTAATCATTATATAGTGCCCTTCCTTATCCTTTGTGGTGGATTTAACTTTAACGTCTATTTTGTCAGAAATTAATAATGCCCCCTGCTCTTTTTTGATTGTCGTTTGCTTGATATATTTTTTCCATCCTTTGAGTTTTAGTTTGTTTGTGTCCCTAAGTCTAAGGTGTGTCTCTTGTAGGCAGGATATAGATGGATTATGTTTTTTTATCCATTCTGCCACTCTCTGTCTCCTTATTGGTGCATTTAGTCCATTTATATGCAGCATAGTTATGGATAGGTATGAGTTTAGTGCGGTCATTTGAAGTTTTTTTGTGTGTTGTTGACAGTTTTATTTTCCTACTTAATTTTTTGTGCTGAGTAGTTTATCTTTATATGTTGTCTTTTGCTCTTATTCCTTGTCGTTGATTTTGTTTCTGCTGATTCTCTATTTTTGTCTTGTATTTTATTTCGATGAGTAGGATTGTTAGTCTCCTTTGTGGCTGCCTTAATATTTACCCTTATTTTTCTAAGTTTAAACCTAACTTTTATTTCTTTATATTGCCTTGTCTTCCTCTCCATATGAAAGAACTATGACTACTTTTCTTAGTCTCTCTTTATTGTTTTAATGTTGTCTTCTTTTACCTAATGACATTGCTGTTTCCCTGTTTTGAGCATTTTTTAATCTTGATTTATTTTTGTGATTTCCCTCCCTGGGTCGACATCTGGTTCCTCTGTCCTGCGTTCTAGTCTTGGGTTGATTTCTGATGTTATTGATTTTCTAACAATTCCCTTCAGTATTTCCTGTAGTTTTGGTTTGGTTTTTATGAATTCCCTAAATTTCCGTTTATCTGGAAATGTCCTAATTTCGCCTTCATGTTTGAGAGACAGTTTTGCTGGATATATGATTCTTGACTGGCAATTTTTTCCCCTCAATTCTTTATGTAAGTCATCTCATTGCCTTCTTGCCTGCATAGTTTCTGCCAAGTAGTCCGAACTTATTCCTATTGACTCTCCTTTGTAGGTGATTTTCCTTTATCCCTAGCCACTCTTAAAATTCTTTATCTTTGGTTTGACAAGTTTGATTATAATATGTCTTGGTGACTTACTTTTGAGATCTACATTATGTGGAGTTTGATGAGCATTGTGGATAGATATCTGCTCATCTTTCACAATATCAGGAAAGTTTTCTGCCAACAAATCTTCAACAATTTTCTCTGTATTTTCTGTTATCCCTCCCTGTTCTGGTACTTCAGTCACTCGTGGGTTATTTCTCTTGATAGAGTCCCACAAGATTCTTAGGGTTTCTTCATTTTTTAAAATTCTTTTATCTGATTTTTCTTCAAATATATTAGTGCCAAGTGCTTTATCTGCAATCTCACTAATTCTGGTTTCCACTTCCACAATTCTGCTCCTCTGACTTCTTATGGAGTTGTCTAATTCTGTAATCTTATTGTTAATCTTCATAATTTCTGATGGCTGTCTCTCTATGGATTCTTGCAGCTTACTAAAATTTTCATCATGTTCTTGAATAACCTTTTTTAATGTCTTCAACTGCTTTATCTGTGTGTTCCTTGGCTTGTTCTGTGCATTACCTGATCTCCTTCCTGATCTCATTCTTGATGCCTTGAAGAGTTCTGTATATTAATCTTTTGTATTCTGCATCTGGTAATTTTAGGAAGGCAACTTCACCCAGGAGATCCCTTGATTCTTTGTTTTGAGGGCTTGTTTAAGTGATCATGGTCTGCTTCTTTATGTGATTTGATATTGCCTCTTATCTCTGAACCATCTATAATTTATTGTATTAGTTCATTTTATGTTTGCTTACTGTATCCTAGCTTCTTGCTTTGTTTTGTTTTGGTGTGCCCAAATAGGTTGCTTGAGTGAGCTAGCTTGATTATGTTCACCTTTGATGCTCTAATGTCTTGTCAGCAGATGGCTAGAGCTGTTATCACGTATATGAGGCTAGGAGTCCATTCACTTTTCTTGTATGGATTCAGCTCAGGGGCCCAGATAGTTGGTCATCAAGTGTGTGGTACAGACTGTGTCCTACAATATTAGAGAGGCAGGGGTGATTGGTGTAGGTACAGGTATCTGGTTGCAGCAGGGGTCATGCTCTCAACAAGGCAGGGGGCTGAGAACTGTCCCCGAGTGTCTGTGAGGAAAGTGCATCCCTGTTCCCTAGAGCACACAGGTGGGTGGGCTCTGCAGAAGGACTATGGGCACCCAGTGCTTTTGGGTGTGAGGACTGGGAGGTACCCGTTGTATTTGGACCCCAGTCACAGGTGGCTGAGTGATGTGAGTGGAGCCACCAGTCCTTATGCCCCTGATGTGGGTGGGTGAGGACCCTGTTTAACAAGCAGAGCAGTGTCAACCAACAAACACCCACCTCTCCACTGCACCGCTGAAACTGTTGCAGCCTGCCAACAAGGGCCTATTCTCCTGAAGTAGGCCCACACAGGTCCATGCAAGGCGGAAAGGTATTCAGAGTCTGTAGACTGTTTATGCCTGGACAGGAGCTGCTTCTGTCCTGAGCTTCCCAGGTTAGTGGAGCTGGCAGATTATCTTTTTCCCCAATCGTGAATTTATTCCTTCTCCAAGGCCAGGAGAGTGGCTCAGAGTGCTCAGCAGGGACTATCTCAGGCCCAGGGAAATTGACAGCTACTGAAGACTGCTTGGGGGCTTGGTAAAATGTACACAAGTACTTAGCTTTTGCCGAGAGTGCCATTCTTCTCTGGTTCTAGAGGTATGAGTAGGCTGTGTGGCTGGCTGTTTCTCCCTGAGGAAACTGCAGCTGAAAGCTACCACCAGCCCTGCCATTTGCTCTAGAGAATGGTCCCTGAAAAGTCCTGGTGATTCAAGTTTGGCAACTCCTCTCTGCTTCTGAACCATCTCTACCTCCCCCTGCCAGTCAGTCTGTTTTCTATCTTTGTCTTTTTGATGTTCAGGACTCTGAGTTTGTCATAAATATAATTGTTTCACTTGTTTTTTCAGGCCTTAGTTGTAAAAGGGATCACCGGAAGCATCAGACTACTCCGCCATCTTGGCCCTCCTTCCCTTAATTATTTTTTTAAGTGTACAATTCAGTGACATTAATTATATTTGCCATGTCGTGCAACCATTACCACTATCCATTTCCAAAAGTTTTTCATTACAGCGAACAGAATTTCAGTAGCTCTTAAGCAGTAACTGCCCACCTTTGCACTGTAACTTTGTTGAACTCATTTATTAGTTTGCATATCTTTCTTGTGGATTCTTTTCAGGAAATGGGAATGCCAGTCATCACTTAATAAAATCTCCAGTCAGCTCTTTTCCCTAATATTTATGGAAAACATGATATGGAAATTGTTAGTAGTTTGGGCTTAAGCTGGTAAAATAAAAACTACTCTACTGGGATATAATCATTAATTTTTTACAAGTGTGGGAAAAAATATTAGAACAGAAGGCTGAGAGCTATAAACTCTGGAAGTAGGATTGAATGCATTGTAAATTTTCTTTGAGTCTAATTTTTATTAATTTATGATATTGTGGTTATAAAACTTTTCCTTTCCTTTATGTGTTCAATATCTTCTTAGTAAGCTGCATTTGTCACTTTTATGTGCACCACGCCAAAGCAGGTCCAAATAAGATGTTTTGTCTCTCCACTTTATTTGTGTAATATCTTTATTGACCAAATAATCCGGTTTGGGAGAACAACAGGCCTTAATTTTTTACTGAGATTTTTTTTTCCTTTTGATTAATGTTGGTCCTCTGTTCCTAAACCAAGTTTTCTCTTGCTTTCTATTAACTATTTTACTTTTCTCTCTATCCTCTATTTGATTCATCACATTCTTGGATTGACTCATTTATTTTGACTTTGGGTGTATGCTTCTCTGATCCTCTATTTCTCAGAAATTGTCAAGTAGTTGAAATTGAAAAAGAAATGGAATAATTTATGCCTGTCACTGATACCTCAGAGTTCACTCCTTACGATTCTGCCTTTGCATCCAATAGTCAAATCATTCACTCTGTCTCCTTGGCTGGTACTTGCCAGTACTCACAAATCCTGTGGATTTGCTCCAGGCTTCTGATTTATTTATGCTGAATATTAAATCATTACCCATTTTTCACTGTGTATTATGCCCTCTTGTTGGAGGCAACCTGAGTTCATACATGGTCTATTTGTTGAGGCTGAAATCTGAATTCCAGCAAGGAAGATAAATATCAGGAACAGGTTCAGATCGATGAGTCTTTCCAGTCAATAGTCTATCTGCCTTGAAAGTGTTCAGAGGGGAATGTCCAATCTTTCTCTATGGTTTTACTTCAAAAGGCCAGGCATGAGCCCTAAATTTCAGCTCATCAGAAAGTATTTAATAAGCATCAAGAACATATTCATCTCATTCAGTTAGCATCTGCTTACACCTGTAGGGCCCAGTATGATTTGGCAGCTACATGTATAAGCTCTGATGCTAGATGTGTAAGCTTCTAGGGTCTAAATCCATTTATAATTTATATAACTTGGGCAAGTCAATCAAATTGTCTTTGTTGCTTAGAATTATTTCATATTTCATAGTATCAAATGTAGTTATAGTATCTAGTGCATTGAGGCACCCAAAAAATGTTGTCATCATGCTATGTGCAAAATAATATGGTAGGGGTGTGAGGAATCCAAAAAATATTTCAGAAACCACTCCTTATTTAAGTTGTTTACAGTTTAAATAGGGAACACATACAAATAAATTATATAATCACATCATGGCTTTTACTTCTTGACTTGACTTTTACTTCTTGAAACCTTAAAGTTTGATTCTGCTTTTTTGCTGCATCTATCCTTTATCCTATCACAAAATATTTCAAAGGCATTGATGATTAATATAAATTATATAAATTTAATACAAATATTACTAAAGCTTACTTGGGGAAGTGGAGAAGAAGGTTATGTGGAACATTGTAAATTCCTATCTAACCATTTGTCTTTTCTCCCAAATTCCTCTCTTTAGAAAGTGTCAGGTCTTCATTCTCAATTTTCTTCTCTTCTTTAGACATCTCTATGTTCTCTCTCTAATACCAAACAATTAGCTTTTATCCATAGTATGCATACTCCACTCAGCAAAGCTAAATCCCAGAAATTAGCAAATATTACTTCTTTTTCAAAAATATGTCCCACAGGGACTTGAGTCCACTCATTCCATATACAACAAGGTAAAAAGTGATACACCAAAGAAAAGAAATAAGTACAGTGTGATTTTGTAGAAGGAAGAGTCTATTTCTGACTGGGGATACTGAGGACTTTCAGGAAGTGAAATTTCACCTGGAATTTGAAGAATGATTAAGATTTGGACATGTGGGAATGGATACGTGGAGGATGGAAATGAGAGCAAGAGAGACACATGGCATTTCAAATGGAGGAAGCTGGAAGAGTGTGGGAGTTGAGAAAAATGTTGTATCATGGATACAAGGATATAAGGATCAATGTGCAGTTCAACCAACCACCATATTATACCATACATATTTACAGTGCGATAGAGGGATAACTTACTCAAATGAAATAATTCAAGAATATTACAAGATAGTGAGTGAATGTCCACTTATATGTGGCAAAAAAGTTTAGAAAAAAGAGAAGTAAACGTGGACCAGGATAACTTGAAAGGACATGGTGGAGCGTCTTGAGGCAGCCTTGAGGTAAGATGTAGAAGAGTCATAGCAGAGCAATTATCAAGATATTGGTTTCCAACATTTTCCCATGGAATGTGAATTCTATGGAGTCTCCAAAAATAAAGTATTTCCATGATGTCTTAGTCATCTAGTGCTGCTATAGCAAAAATACCACAACTGGATGGCTTCAACAAAGAGAAATTTATTCTCTCATAGTCCAGTAGGCCAGAAGTCTGAATTCAGTGTGCTGGCTCCAGAGGAAGGCTTCCTCTTTCTGTCAGCTCTGCAGAAAGGTCCTTGTCATCAGTCTTCCCTTGGTCTGGGAGCATCTCAGCACAGGAACCTCTGGTCCAAAGGATGCGTTCTGCCCCTGGTGCTGCTTTCTTGGTGGTATGAAGTCCCCCACTCTCTGCTTACTTCCTTTCCTATTATCTCTTGTAAGATAAAAGGTGGTGCAGGCCACACCTCAGGGAAACTCCACGTACATTGGATCTAGGATGCAACCTTAGTAAGTGTGTTACAATCCTACCCTAATCCTCTTTAACATAAAATTACGAAATGAAGGACAACAACGTAATACTGGAAATCATGGCCCAGCCAAATTGATACACATGTTTTTGGGGGGGACATAATTCAATCCATAACACATGGTCAAATATCTTTTGGAAACATCTTTTACCCACTAATTAGACATTCACAATGAACATTAACATATTTTATGTTCTCAGAAGTCCCAGGGAGAAAATGCAAAACATTTATAACATGTTTCCTAAATGTATGAGATTCTGGAACCTGCCTACTGCTCTCTCTCTCTATGTATGAACTATCTATTTATATCTATACATATATAAACTAAAACCGAACCCGTTGCCATCGCTTCAATTCCTACTCATAACGATCCTATAGGACAGAGTAGAACTGCCCCATACGGTTTCCAAGGAGTAGTGGTGGATTTCAACTGCCAACCTTTTGGTTAGCAGCCTGAGCTCTTAACCACTGTACCACCAGGCCTCTCTCTATATACATATATGTATATGTACATGTACATATACATATGTATTTAAACCTTGTATTAACTCGTTTTGAGAAATAAACTTTGCAAAAAGCTTGCCCTAGGATATTTCAAAATGAGGAGGTTGGTTTCTTCCCACACTTTGATAAGGGAAGGTGGGCTTTAATATTGCAAAAACTAGATAGCACAAGTTGTACAATAACTCAGAATCACAGACCATAAGAAAAAATGGTCATGCGGTAAGTACAAAGCTCCTTTCTCTCTAATTGCTCAACCATCAGTGTCAAGGTCAGGGGAAGAGGGCTACCTGCCTAACAAATTCCCTTTCCACTAAATCCCTCCCTAACTTTCACACATATCCCTCAGATCACTAGTTTCTATTTTGAAATGGGACTGGCCCTTAATTTATATTTCCATATCATATTTTTTTGGTAGTTTTGGAAATTTGGAAAAATGACTAATATTCACAACTGAGCTGACATGGTACAGCCTCAAAATAATACAGGAGCAAACAGAATGCCTGGGTTGACCATGAGAGCCCAGGCCCTGGGACTAGAGAGAGACTCTGGGAAGGTACTGATCTTCAGGATATAAAATGAGGTTTGGGAGTATCAGCTCCACATTTCAAGGAGATCTCAAACAAGGAGGCCTCAGCAGGCATCTGGATTCCAGAAAATGTAACTAGGGGAGGTTGGATTTGATGATTTTAAGATCCCTTTTTTAAGAGCTAAGATTCTGTGACTTCTTTGTTCTTTTGCCAGATTGGAACTAATGGCAGGATTACATTTAGAAAATTATTTGGAATCAGATCACCATTATTTTTTTAGTTCAGTTTTCCCAGGTTTTTTGTAACTATGAGCAGAGAATCACTCTGATAACTGTTGCACAAGTTTGTCATTTTCAAAGAACTAGGCCCATTCATCCTTGAGTTTTAATACTAAATGGTCAACAGCAGTTTGGCCTCTGCCCTACCATCTATAAGGAAACACTGGTGGTTAATTGAAAAACATTAAGGTTTTGAAAACACAAGTCATTTGTTAAAATCAGGAATAGCTGGATCCAAACATATTCTTCAAAGCAGTGAGCTAGAAAATCATATTTTTCATGTGACTTAATTCAGTTATGATAGTTGTCTGTTATCATAAATAAAATACTAAGTACCTCCCACAGCACCATATTCTAATGAGAAAATGCCAGAGAAACAAAGTAAATGCTATAGCTTTATCTTGGCCCCAAGCTTTCTCTAAAGACAGGACAACTCAAATGGAAAACTTCATGTAAATAAATATTCCAATTACAAATGAATTTATCACTAGTAATTAGGACACACAAATTTGAGAGAAGAGTGTATCTAGGGAGTCATTTAGCCCAGTGCATTGAATTATAGAGATGAGAAAAGCTAAAACTGAGGGAAGATAATAAAATTATTTTGCTCTTATTGAATACAGTGCCAAGCATTGTCCTGAGTGCCTTTTTTTATTTCATGTTTGTCTTCACATTAATCTTATAAAGTTGCTATAGCTATTTTCATTTTACAGAGGAAGACATTTAGTTTTAAATTTCCGTATGATACACAGCTACTAAAAAGGAAAGCATGGATTTGGAACCCAATTTTTCTTTCTCCCCCATCTCTTTACCTATTTTAGGATTAAATTTTTTGCCTAAAGCCTAAACTAGCACAGCCATCTCCTGACTCCAAGTCTGATTTTTTTTTTCTCTTGACTTGCTGCATGATTTGGAGACTTTTATGCTAAATTATTGATCCAAAATCAATCTACTGAACTATCCACTCCATAAATTATATAAAACTTTTTTTTTTTTTTTTTTAAAGTGTGCTTGGCTGGTAACACACAAGCGTCACTTTTAAAGAAAAAAAATCCTAAATGCATGGTGTAAGAGAGAAAAGAACAAATGAAATGTGATATTCCAGTACTTATCAGATGGTGTTTTAAAGTACATTTGTTTTCCAATGTGGCCTAGAAAGTCTAGCTAGATTGAGCAATTAAATATCTACTCCCTGAAAGTGTTTTTGGCAGATGCTGACCTGGCATATTGTTCTTTCAGCTGGAATGTTCATACTTTATGACGCTTAACAACCAAACATTCCATACACAACTTTACACAAAAAGCTTTTACCTAATCTGGGTAAACACTCGCTATTTACATCCAGAGTAATAATCGATAGTCCTATTGTGCCTACAGAGCTATAATTCACTTCAGGGTTTTCTGCTGACTTTATACATTGCGAGAATATTATCTGAGTGCTTTATTACTAGCTTCAAAACCCTGAGGCTAAATTTAAAGCTCCAGAGTACTCACTCTACGGATATGTGTTTGTTTTCCCCAAATGAGAGGACAAAAATGGCTTACAAGATACTTGGAAGTTGTCATCTAAGAGTTTAGGTTTTTGTAGGATAAGGATGGTTAAGAGGTTCTGAATTATAGGCTAACTTTCAGATTTCTGTGACAATGAAGAGAATTATTTTTTAAACATTTTACAAGGTAATAAATCATAACTCTTGTGCTTGAAAGTAAAGGAAATCCAGTTTAAAGATGGGAAATTGCTGGCTGCTATTCTTTTTTTATTACTGGGGGTAATACACTTAGGCTTCAGGGACCCATGGGACCAGGGCTGTCACTCCACTCATGGCTTTGTTTTTCCCTGTGTATCTGATCCACTTTTCCACCCTGTAGGCCAGCTTCATCCACATGGTGAGAACAAAGGCATTGAGAACTTTGGATATTAAACTTCCCAGCTTTCACTCTCATGAATCTTTACCCTCATTTCTAGTTAGCGAACCTTGGCAAAGGACCTTGATTGGTTCAACTTTAATCAGGTTCAACTTTAATCCTGAGACCCATAAATGGGGCCAGAGGTAGGGCCATGTAAGCCTTTTGCAGCTCCTATTCCAACAGTCAGAAACCCTGGTGGCATAATGGTTAAGTACTACAGCTGCTAACCAAAAGATCGGCAGTTTGAATCCAACAGGAGCTCCTTGGAAACTCTATGGGGCAGTTCAACTCTGTCCCATAGGGTTATTATGAGTCGGAATCGACTCAATGGCAGTGTTTTTTTTTTTTTTTAATTATTGTTATAGCAGTCTCATAGTGACCTTATATGACAGAGAAGAACTGCCCTATACAGTTTCCAAGGAGCGGCTGGTAGATTCGAACTGCTGACCTTTTGGTTAGCACTCAAACTCTTAACCACATACCTTCACTATGAGTCAGAATTGACTTGATGTGGCAATTTTTTTTTTTTAATAGCAGTACAGATAAGAGAAAGGATGATACTTGCCTGATAACAACAGAGATATCAGAGATATAAGCCAAATCAAAGAGAAGTGATTTATATTGCCATGAATTTGTATATAATAGCTCATGGATTGAGCTTTATTTCTTTTTTTGAATTAAAGAAGTGGGACTAATCAAAATGACAGGTGAACATATATCAAGTATGAAATACTCAATTGACTGAGTTGTTTTAGAATAGGAAAGAAACAACAGGGAGGTAGAGTTTTAGGTAGGTTAACAATAAACTTGTATACTAGATCTCAACTAGCAGGTATCTATGCTTTGGTCTATGAAGGCAGGTTGATGTGGTATAATTACCAATGGATAACGAATCAGAAAACTTGACTCAGATTTCCTTTTATAGTTGAGTGATTCTTATCAAAAAATATAGCACAGTATTTATTTCTTCTTAAAGGGGCTCTTAAAGAGGTTCTAGAAAAATGCCCCTCTAAATTTATGATTTAATTACTCAGAATATAAAGATTACTACCCTAAATTAGAAAAATTACAGTTGAGGTTAATATAGTTATACTAACAACAACAACAAAAGATTCTTAAACAGCACCCTTCACAACTCATAACTGAAGAAATGTGTCAAAATATTATATATAATATTTTTAAATAATGTATTAAAAAGTTACATATTTAATATTTTTATAAGATTTTATATATATATATTTCTTTTTTTCTGTATACAGCTGGTTAGATGAAGACAAAAATTATCTTTTACCTTTCAACCATTTTGGCCATTTCCTGATCTATCTCTTTATTTTTCTTCAGAAGTCTTTGCCTGTTCAGAGTTACCCTTCATTATGGTTCAACAATGCTCTTTCTACTCTGCCACCTAAACCATTACTTCCCTTTCTAGCCTCATCTTCCCTCGTGGAAACCAAGGGATAGACAGAGTTTCCAGGATGAAATCAAGCTCCATGCTGCAGACAGATCATGACAAATAAACTAAGGGAAGTGCCTTTTAAATTTGAATTTGCCCATGTTGTTTTCTTTGCCACAAATGTTTCTTGCCTTCTTATGCCTTATATACTTACCAACTTTCTATTCGTTTTTCAAGGTTCAGTCAGGTATTAACTCCTTTTTATAACTAAATTATTATTGATTCACCTATATTCCTCCTCTGGACTGTGAGCTACTTGAAAACAGGATTTAGTCCCTAGTGATATTTTTATTCCCAGGTCTAAGCATGGTGCCTCAAACATAGAGCATTCAATTAATGCTCAATAGTGTTCAGTCTTTGTATGAATCAGAAATATTAAGGCACAAAGATATAGAAGAACATATAATCTTCAGGTACATGCAAACAGAGTAAAGTGGGTAGAGCCCAAGGAACTCAAAGTGATATATATATGTATGTTTATGTGCTGGGTTTTATACATATATATATATATAACAAAACATTTGCCATTTCAACATTTTTTTACATGCACAATTCAGTGACATTAATTACATTCATCATGTTGTGCGACCATCACCACTGTTGCCAAATTTTTCCATCATCCTTGACAGAAAGTCCATGTCCCCTTCCTCCTACCTGGTAACCACAAATAAATTTTAGTCTTATTAACCAGTTGCTGTTGATTCTAATTCACGGCAACCCCATGTATATCAGAGTAAGAGCTACATGTTTTCCACTTCTCGGCTATTGTGAATAGTGCTGCAATGAAAAGTGGTGTATGGGTTTCTGTTTCTGTTCCTGCTTTCAATAAAAAGGGCCTTTTGGAAAATGATAAAGTGTTGTTTGGATTCTCCCCTATTTCTCTCGTTTTGTGGATTGAAGGATTTTGGCTATAGGAAACAGCACTAGGGCTTATTATGTTTTAATACCTGGATTTATAAGAGTAAAATTCCCTTGTGGCAGATGGAAGTGGAAAATGTCAGAGGAAAGATATTTTAGAGAATACTGTAGATTAACCTTGGAAATGAAGATCAGTTGACGAGTCTAAAGAATCCAAACCTGTTGCCGTGGAGTCAATTCCGACTTTAGTGACCCAATAGGATGGAGTAGAACTGCCCCATAGGGTTTCCAAGGCTGTAAATCTTTGGGGAAGCAGACTGCCACATCTTCCTCCCGTGGAGTGGCTGGTGGGTTTGAACTGCCAGTCTTTCGGTTAACTACTGTGCCACCAGGGATCCTTATCTAAAGAATAGGGGATGAGAAAAACTTTGTCACCACCAAAAAAACTTTATTTCCACCACCACTGGAAATAAAGATTGGGAACAGAAAAGGAGCTTGAAACTGAGAAAATATTGATTATAAAATGAGAGGGTTCTGGGGAAGGTATGTTTTTGTCAACTGCAGCTGTGGGAATGGGCCAGGCTGGCTTAGGGAAATAGGGTCAGGCCTGAAATATGTGAATTGCAGAAGGATGAGACATGAATGTGGTGGGATACATCATAATTACCACAACAGACATACACTCATGAATCATAATTAGCAGACATTAGCAGGTGAGAGTGACAACCTATGATTGCAAAACTAAGAAGATAATATGGTTTATATTCATTCAGAAAGTCAAGATATAAAACAGAAAGACCAAAAAACTACCGAGTGCCTATTTAATATTTTCACTTAAGAAGTAGTCTTAAAATACAAGGACAATGAAGTATCATAACATCAGTTGCATGTTTAGTCAAATACGTAAATAGGCTTCATTCAGATGGACTATGAAAGCTCCAAACTGACTGACAATAGCAACAACGACTATGCATTGCTTTTTCAACAGCATAGAAAAAACTGCTTTTGACACTGTGTATGTAGTTTTTTTTTTTTTTTTTTATGTAGAGGATGGGCCTGTGAGCCACAGGTAACAACATAATGATACTTTAAATTGACACAGAGCCTTCCACATCAGAGGTACGAGGAATCCTAGGTGGTAGTGTCATTACCCCAATTTGAGAGTAGAGCCCAGACGGATTTTAGGACTTGACCCAGATAGTGACTGCTTCATTTTACTTGGAAGATGAAGTCCTTTCAATTCTGTGGTTTGTCCTCAAGACACAGGTTTATTTTCTTGCTTCTGAACATTCTCTCCTCGTTAACATACTGCTGGAACATTGAAACTGCTTGTGGGCCCCTCATTATCTGCATTTGAGTGACTAAATTATAAACATAGGAGAGTTTTTTAGTCTTTATATGTAATCAGCCTTGTTGAGCTATAACTCACATACCATACAAGTCACCTGTTTAAAGTGTACAATTCAATGACTTTTAGTATACTCAGAGTTGTGCAACCATAGGAAAGTGGTTCCTTTTGAAGTTGTCTTCCATTCTTTCAAGTTCTGGAGTTTGAAAATCTGATACAAATCTGGAAAAGTGAAAATTAATAACCACAATAATATTTTGAGTCTATGTGGTACTGTCAAATATATCACTTCTTTTAAACATCCTAACTATTATACAAAAAAAAACAAGGCAGATATTAATTCAATTTAAGAGAAATACTCTGGTGAAATAGGTAAATTAATATGTCCAAGGTCAAAATAAGTGGCAGAGCCAAAATATGGTCTATGATCAGTAAAATGCTATAGTTCTATCTCCTGCTACATCCAGGAACGTATCCACTTTATGTGATATGATGGTTCAGTCTACAGAATTTATTGGTCTAATACTTCAGTGAATGTAATGTCTTCTGACTTTATTTATGACCCTGTGTGTGTCTTGTCAAATAGATCGCTTAGTGTTTGTTTTGAATAATAGCTACTCTGTTTCTACTTGTACATGTTATCTACAGTACTTCATTTTATTTAGGCTTTATTTCTAAAACAGTGACAACAATAACAACAAAATACAAGAAAAACAGCTTTTTTCAGAGGGTAGAATTTTACCCAGAAAAGGTGGGATGAGGTGGAGTGAGTAGGGCCCATCTAGGGTAAAATCCTTAAGTATTGGTGGTAGTTTGAGTTATGGGACAGGACGCTTCACATACCCAGTGTGCCTGGTAGAATTCCAAGAAAAGCAGATAGAGCACATGCTCCTGGCTTGTGCTGTCATCACAATGTTATCACGATAGTACCATGACCACATCATCATGTAACATCACATTCTCTTCTCACTAAGCGTGTAAAAAGAATCTGCATGAGTGTTCCTTGCATCAGTTCCTCTGTAGCTATTTGATATCATAGTCAATAAATACCCTTGTTTGGGTACACCGTTTTCATCTTGCTTCATCTCTTGATACTTCTTCTCATAGCTTTCTCCAAACCCACACTGTAACTTTCTCTCTTTCCAATTGTTATATATAAAGAGAATCTACAGCAGCTCAGAATGGGACCATGTTCTGCTAAGCAGACTCAGATCATTGTGGTTTGTGTAGAGAATATCTGAAGCCTGAAAACAAAATGAGGTTACAATTTCTTATATTACGCAGGGCTGTTTGATCATTAAGCAAAGGTTACCACTGTTTCTCAAGTAGCAGTCTGGAACAAATACCAAGCAATATTGGAAGAGGCAGTCCCTGCCAAGTTAAAAACACACGTTAGATTTGTATGTAATATATGGATGTGGTACAGTCTCTATAAGAATGCTGGCTCTTTTGAAAACTGTAAGAAATCTAGTTTATGCTTAAACTTGATTTTAAGGAAATTACTTATTTAGAAAACAATAGTTAAAAACCTCACACTTATTGAGTTTTGGAATATATTTCCCCCTAATTTGTGCAATTGGCTATATATCAACCACGGGTTAGACCATTCGTAGCTATCCATTGGCCTATAAATACATTCCAATATTGGTGTCTTAGGGTATATTAATACTGATTTAATAATAGTTAAACCTTAAAATATGCTGATATTTCATCTCAAAGAAATTGTAAACATTTTTTTTGAGTAATAATTTCCCAAGTAACAGTCGTTAATAATTGTTACCGATTTTATTTTTTTCTACTATTTTTAGTTTATTCCTTCACCAAAAGCGAAAAAACATTTAGAAAGCTACCTTTTCGGTAGTGGGCTCTATGGTGGCCAGCTGAAAGGACAGCCTCAAGTTGTCAAACTGATTTTATTTTCATTTTACTGAGAAAGAAATTAGGAAAATGCAAAAATTTTAGTTAAGAATATGATCAGAAATATATCTTTGATCTAACTTGAACATAATTTTGGCAATGCAGTACTAAGAATGGTTATACTGATTATTTGGCAATATATTTCTGAGAGATGTTTTACCTTTAAATGCTAGGTTTAATAATTGGCCATTAGTACTTTTTAATAACGTACCTTAGCTTTGTTGGTGAAATAGGCATGGATGCTTAAAGCCAGCTCTTTCATCAAATAAGATCTTTGGAGAGCCCAATACTTGATAACCAAAAAAACAAAATCCAAACCCACTGCCATCAAGTTGTACTTGATAGCTAGTAGCAATATTAAGCTTTTCTTTTAAGAAAGAGAACCTAGCTTTTACTGGGCTTTGGGATGTAAAGTGATTTTCCCTCTCATAAAATGAGAATACCATTGAGTTAATATGTAATGTAATGTTCAGATCTCAGACCGTACTATCACTGTAGGACAGATAGGAACCCAGGTGAAATGTCAGTGTCAGTCATGTCAGTTGTATCCTATGGGAAAAAGTGGCAGGAAGAACACTTTAATTATGGCCACGTAGAATCTTGTACAGGCTGGAATGAGGGATGAAAAGGACTTATTTTATTTTTTTTTGGCTTTAACAAAGAGAAGCTTATTTTCTCACAGTAAAGTAGGCTGAAGATCCAAATTCAGGGCTTCAGCTCCAGAGGAAGGCTTTCCCTCTCTGTTGGCTCTGGAGGAAGGTCTTTGTCATCAATCTTCCCCCTAGACTAGGAGCTTTGCTGCACAAGAACCCTGGGTCTAAAGGATGCACTCTGCTCCTGGTGCTGCTTTCTTGATGGTATAAGGGCCCCAGCTCTCTGCTTGCTTCCCCCCCCTTTTTTTTTCTTTTTCTAAATTTTTATTGTGCTTTAAGTGAAAGTTTACAAATCAGTCTCTCATACAAAAACTTACATATACCTTGCTATATACTCCTAGTTGCTCTCCCACCAATGAGACAGCACACTCCTTTTCTCCACTCTCTACTTTCATGTCCATTCAGCCAGCTTCTGAGCCCCTCTTCCCTCCCATCTACCCTCCAGACAGGAGCTGCCCACATAGTCTCATGTGTCTACTTGGTCCTAGAAGCTCTTTCTTCACCAGTATCATTTTCGATCCCATAGGCCAGTCCAATCCCTGTCTGAAGAGCTGGCTTTTGGAATAGTTTCTGTTTTGGGCTAACAGAAGGTCTGGGGACTATGACCTCTGGAGTCCCTCTAGTCTCAGTCAGACAGTTAAGTCTGGTCTTTTTATGAGAATTTGGGGTCTGCATTCCACTGCTCTCCTGCTCCCTTGGGGGTTCTCTGTTGTGTTCCCGGTCAGAGCAGTCATTGGTTGTAGCCAGGCACCATCTAGTTCTTCTGGTCTCAGGCTGATGCAGTCTCTGGTTTATGTGGTTCTTTCTGTCTCTTGGGCTCATAATTACCTTGTGTCTTTGGTGATCTTCATTTTCCTTTGTTCCAGATGGGTTGAGAGCAATTGATGCATCTTAGATGGCTGTTTGCCAGCATTTAAGACCCCAGACACCACACTCCAAAGTGGGATGCAAAATGTTTTCTTAATAGATTTTATTATGCCAATTGACTTAGATGTCCTCTGAAACCATGGTCCCCAAACCCCCACCCCTGCTACACTGGCCTTCAAAGTGTTCAGTTTATTCAGAAAGCTTCTTTGCTTTTGGTTTAGTCCAGTTGTGCTGACCTCTCCTGTATTGTGTGTACCTAAAATAGTTCTTGTCTACTATCTAATTAGTGAATATCCCCCTCCCTCCTTTCCTCCCTCCTCACTTTCGTAACCAGCAAATAATATTTTCTTCTCTGTTTAAACTATTTCTTGAGTTCTTATAATAGTGGTTTCATACAATATTTGTCCTTTTGCAACTGACTAATCTCACTCAGCATAATGTTTCACGGATTCATCATTGTTCTTTATTAATGTGTAGTATTCCATGCTGTAAACATACCATAATTTATTTACGCATTCATCCATTGATGGGCACCTTGGTTGCTTCCATCTTTTTGCTATTGTAAACATGCTGCAATGAACATGGGTGTGCATGTATCTGTTCCTGTAAAGGCTCTTATTTCTCTAGGATATATTCCAAGGAGTGGGATTGCTGGATCGTATGGTAGTTCTATTTCTAGCTTTTTAAGGAAGTGCCAAATCGATTTCCAAAGTGGTTGTACCATTTTACATTCCCACCAGCAGTGTATAAGTGCTCTAGTATCTCCACAATCTCTCCAACATTTATTCTTTTGTATTTTTTGATTAATGCCAGCCTTGTTGGAATGAGATGGAATCTCATTGTAGTTTTGATTTGCATTTCTCTAATGGCTAATGATAGTGAGCATTCCTGAAAAGACTTCTTGACAATGCATAGAACGCTGCTATTATTTGGAATTTAAAAACACACAGAGGTAGATTTCATTATAAAAGAAGCACTTTCCAAGGCAAAACCACTGAAATTTGACATGGGTTGCCTAGTGAGAAAGTGAATTTCCAGCCACTGTAGAGTGGTTACGCCTACATCGAAGAGTCTAGAAGTGTATGCAGTTTGTCTATATACAGGAGAGCAAACACATTTTTCTTTGGTTCAGTGGCTACTATAGCATAAGAACATTGCTTGATTGAAAGAAAACTATTTAATCTTTCCTAGACAATGATTGGCATATACTCCCTTCTAATTTTTTTTTTTTTTTAATGGAAAGCAGTGTTCTCAGAATATCCTTTTCATTTATGTGACATCTTTAATTACCTTCTGACAAAGGAATTTTTTTACTCCTTAAGGGAAAGTATAAACACTTTTTTGGGAAAAACAAAAACAAAAGGATTTGCTCATTCGGTTACCAGAGAGCTAGAAACCAGAGACCCCCCCAAAACAATCCAGTCTTACAAGTGGCATTTATTTCATTGCAGATGCTTACAAATCTATATTTGTTGGTAATGTTGGTAAATCTATATAAACTAATGGTTGACTCCACTTTTGGTCCATAATAAAGCTGGAAAATAATCCTGCATTTGAAGACTTGGAAGTATTTCTTGTAAGTGATAAAAAAAAAGAAAAAGAAAATGGTATCGAACCTTTTATATACACCAACAATTGGTAGGCAGAAGAATAGATACTTCAGAGACTGAGAGTTACGTATCACCATACAGGTGGGTCATGAGTCCAGGAGTGATGGATAGCTGCTTCAGAAGGGACAACTACTAAAGTTGTTTTTGAGTCGTCAGAGCTGCTCTCAGACTAGAGATATTGAGAAACTCTTATGTCTATAAAATATTCATATTCCTTGAGAAACCTGTGTGTGTTTGCTGTCTCCCTTATATCCCCAAGAATCCTTACAACAAATCTCCATTTAGAGAATACATGTTTGTATATGTCTTTCTTGCAAATTATAATATCTGAGTTTTACAAGACAAGCATCAGTGCAGGCATTTACTTAGAAGAAAATAACAAATTTTTATATTCACTTCATCTTGGGGACTATGTATTAATCTCGACTTACTGTTTTGACTTATGTTTTTGGTTGTTCCCAAATGTTGTTTTCTAAGATGAACAAATTTACATAATCAATGTATGATGTTTAAAACTTCTCTGGGCTTATATTTTTGAGACCATTGTCTATGGTTTTATTTCTAGGCTAGATTATAGAAATATTATTTCCAACTGGTATATTTGTATGAGAAATTAGAATCAGACTAATTTAATTGACATTAAGGCATTTAACTCCTTAAAAATATTTTACCTGAAGACAAATTTGAATTATGATAGATACATTTGCATAAGTGATAGTCAAAGGTTTATTGTTTTCTATAGACTATATAATTTTGTATCTTTTCTGTCTTTCTATGAAATATAACCTTTTCTGACAAACTGTACAATTTTTATTGATATTTTCTGAATTGTTGGCATTGAGTCCTTCTCAAAGACCAATCTGACTTAGTTTGATAAATCATGAATTAGAGGTATTCACTCTTTATTAGCATATAGATAACATTATGCAGAAATATATTGCATTTAGGACAAATGCCCCATTTTAGGTGGTTGATATAATCCTACAGCTCTACATTTAAAGCTGGTCTAAACCATACTTTTGAAGGATTGTTTTTTTCAGCACAATGAGTTGTATTTAAATGTAAATTCAGTCTTCTGAAGCTTAGAAAATATAAATTTTTGGACACATAGACATTTGAAAAAGATAACGAAAAGAACTGCTACAGCAGAGCAGGAATAATTCTTCAGGTCTTAATTAGAGAAAGGGTGAGGTTAGTCATTCAGAAAATGGCATAGTTATGACAGATTCAGAAATCGGTTAATGGTAATAAAGAGAAAGGAGAGAAAAAGCATGTTATCGTCAAATTCACATGAAAGGAAGAATTTAGCTGATTCAAAGGTAGCGAGGGGAACAGCTGGTGGAAATTTATAAAAGGTCTCTTTAGCAATACTATTCAGTGTTTCACAGATTTCTTTCTGAAATCTTGAATTCCAATAAGATACTTTATTTTTATATATAAGGTTAAAAGTGACTTTTTGTTGATGATATAGACTAAATATATCATATACAATAGTCCATTTTTTTTTAAGGGAAAAGTTATGTCTGCCCGTTTGTATTTATATGAGAAACACTGGAGGTAACCTCCAAAGAGAGCTTATAGCAGCAATAATTAGAACTAGCAATACTGCAGGATGTAGAGAAAGTATTTTTGCAAGTCTGCAGTATTGGGGCTCTTTGAATAAGTTTTGCTGAAAACTTGGAAACCTAAGCTAAGAACAAGTCTTGGGAAATTAATTTACAACTGTACAAATAGAGAACTCAAGATAGATTTCCTAACTCCAGAGGTATGTGTCTATAACTCAAGGGATAATGAGCCTTCGGACCTTGTAGACATCTCTAGATCATAAAAACCAGAGACACTGGGCTTGTCTGGCCCTTAGAGATATGTATTTACATCACAAAAATTTAGAGTGAGAACTCAGGATCCTTTCCATCCTGTCTCCAAAAAGCAAAGGGTTTTCTCCCTCATTTGGAGAATGGTTGTCATTGTATTAGGTGCTGTCAAGTTAGCTCTGACTCAAAGCGATGTTATGTATGATAGAACAAAATGTTGCCCAGTCCTGTGTCATCCTTATAATCATTATAAGCTATATGTTTGAGCTCATTGTTGCAGCCAGTGTGTCAATCCAAATCATTGGGGTCTCCAGCTTTTCTGCTGATGCTCCAATTTGTTGTTGTTGTTGTTAGATGCCACCAAGTCAGTTCCAACTCTAGTAACCCTATGTGTAACAGAACAAAACACTGCCCAGTCCTGTGCTATCCTCACAATCATTGTTATGCTGCAGCCCATTATTGGAGCCACTATGTCAGTCTTCCTTTTTTTCTCTGACCCTCCACTTTACCAAGCATAATGTCCTTCTCCAAGGACTGGTTTCCCCTGATAACATGCCCAAAATATGTAAGATGAAGTCTCATTATCCTCTCTTCTTTTGCTGACCTTCTACTTTACCAAGCACAATATCCTTCTCCATGGACTGATCCCTCCTGAAAACATGTTCAAAGTAGGTGAGACAAGGTCTTGCCATCCTTGCTTCTAAGGAGCATTCTGGCTGCACTTCCTCCAGGACAGATTTGTTAGTTCTTCTGGAGTCCATGGTATAGTCAATATTCTTTGCCGACATCACGATTTGAATGTGTCAGTTCTTCTTCAGTCTCTCTTTTTCATTATCCAGATTTTACATGTATATGAGGCACTTGAAAATACCATGGCTTGGGTCAGGTGCACCTTAGACATCTTTGCTTTCGAACACTTTAAAGAGGCCCTTTTGCAGGAAATCTTTAATTGTGAAAACATATATAGTACAATATTTTGTCAGTTTAATGTTTTTCACATATACAATTTAGTGACATCAATTATATTATGTTGTGTAGCCATGACCCATATCCATTGCCAAATTTTCCATCACCGTAAACAAAAATTCAGTGCTTCCTAAACAATGACTCCCTCTCTCTCTCTCTCCTTTCCACCCCTGGTAACTAATAAACTTTGGTCTTTATACATTTGCATATTCTATATATTTCATACAAGTGGGATCACGCAATATTTGTCCCTTTGTGATCGACTTAGTTCACTCAGCATAATCTTTTCAAGGTTTGTCCATGTTGTAAAAGGTATCAGGACTTCATTTCTCTTTATGGCTGAGTTGATATACAGAGATTGAAGTTTATTTGTGTGGGATATTTGACCCGGCTTTCTCTGCACAAACCTAGGGCTAAGAATTGTGGTATGGTAATCATGAAGTCATTTTTGCTTTTTAAGTAAATACTGATAATCTGTCTTTGATCCAGATAATGTTGCATGTTCATTTAGGATAAAATTAATAAAGGTAAATACTAAAAACCACTAATAAGTAAAGAACAGATCAAAAGAAAATGCATGGTAATTGATATTTAGACTGAGGATAGAGTCAGCAGGATTTATAACCTGAAACTTCTTAAATATCATAAAACTTTACCAGACATTTTCCCATACTATTTATAAGTGGAATGAGTTGATAATATTTGGTTTATGTTTAACTGGATAATATTCATAATCCGTTGTGATTATCAAGGGCAATGAAAGTGGGATCCTTCTGAAGTAATTTCTTGATTAGTTCTTATAGCTGTAGTTTATCTCTTTGATTTGCATTTCCACTTTTATAGTAATTAATTATATTATTAACACTATTGATGCGTTTTCAGCTTGTAGAAACTTTGCACTGTTACAACTGCATTTAACTTCCTAACACAATGGAAAAGTTGTGTTTAGCCACTTTCTGTATTTTTTTATTATTTATTTTCATAAATAGTAGGCAATACTAGTATAAATCCTACAGAAAACAATGGTCAATAAAACAACATGTCTAATATTTGACTTTTATTACTTGGCTTCTTGCTGGTTAATGTTTACAGCCAGCTGGAAAAGTATAATTTGAAGGTCTGACTCCTGTGAACTGGGGATTGGACAAGCACATTTTTCTTCTTTTTTTTTTTTTTTAATGCTGTCAGAGGAATCAATCAATTTAAAATGAAACTTTAAAAAGTTCAAACAGATATTGGTGTAAATGCTGCACAAAAAATTTTGAGTTTTTTTTTCCCCCCATTGAAATAACAACTATTTGAAGGAATTCAACAGGGTTTCAAAGATCACACAGCTGGAACCCGGTTTCACTTTTCAACCATGTTTTGAGAAATCCTATAGGCAAAATATTAAAAATGTATCTAAAATGTGTTAACTTCAAAGAATTAATATTGATAAAAACATAAAATTATTGAAGAAATATGTCAAGTATACTTCACAGGAAGCATCTGTTTGCACTGAATGAAAAATATTCAAAAGCCATCCATATTTTTTCAGTGACAATGCTGCCTACATTTTGTAGCATTTTATATTGCAGTGTTATTAATGTACATGCTTGCATTTATGAGAAATAAAGTTAGAGCCAACAGCTGGTGCCTCATAATTTCTATTTTCCAGATAGTGATACTGTATGGCACTGGATTTAATCACTGTTCCTGTAACTGAAGCTTTTCCTCTCTAATGAGCATACTCTTTCTGGTATGAAAAGATCCACGACTCTGCATTTACTGGGGCTTCTGGGAAATATCAGAGATTAACAGATAGATTCAAGTACTAGAGTTTCAGTGGAAGGTTTACAGGAGCATCTTTTAATTATATTTTCTGATGTTGTATACCTTGGCACTGTGGGAAATGCATGCCTATAACCACACCAATTTTCTGAGTTTAAGATCCTGAATTTTTTGCCTGAATGTTGTGGAACTTGTTCCTGTGAACATTCAGGAGGAGACTTCTAGTCATAAATGGTGCTTTGAACAGACTCACCACTGTTGCCTCATGAAATGAGAGAAAAGGATTTTTAAGATGCTAATATTGACCAAGACAAAGACTATATGAGAAATGAGACTAGCAATGGTAATTTGAAAATTCAGAAAGAAGATAATGAGTGTTACTGATGTAGCAGGCCCAAGAAAGTTGAATTCTATCCTGGAAGTGGGAGGGTAAAGTTACTCCATAGATCCCCAAAAGCCTCAGGAGTTAGTAAAGCGAAGATATAGGTGGGGTTAATAACAGGAGAATTGTTTAAAATCTGTTTACAAAGTGGCGGGACCCCCACATTTTAAGTCTTTTTGAGGTGGTGAGATACTTCAACACGAATTACTCAGTGACTGCTCCCACTTTTCCTGGAAGATTCCTGGAGATTTATCATCTGAAGAGCATAAACAGGAGGTCTCTAGATCAGAGGACACAAGACAGAAGGAAAGATACAACTTCTGTATTGAAACTGAGAATAAAGCAAAAATTTACATAGTGAATATGGAGATGTTATGTCCTCTCTCATTTCATTTCTAGAATGTTGGAAGCAAAGGTTATATCATCCAGAGAGGATAATAAAGTAATTTTGCATTGAAATATCTCACCATCCCAAGAAGACTTAATGATGCTGAGATAGAGAATTCTCAAATGAATGAGAATAATTTAGCTCACAAACAAGGCCCACCCATGGGCGTAGAAACTCTAACCAACTTTCAACTTTCAACAGACCAACTCATATAAAATCAGACAGCCAAAGATTACCAGACACTGAAGAAACATTGTATATTAAAGCCCCCACCCCTCCTCCAGAACAAAACAAATAAAAAAATCAATTTAGGTGAAACAAAGACTATTTAGGCAAGTGAAAATTGAAAGGAATAAGGAGGGGGGTGGCGAGGGCGGAAAGGAAAAGAGAAAGGGAAAGGAGGTAGGGAAGGCTTGGCAGAGACGTTATTCTATTTGCCCAAGGCCAGGAGTTTTTTTATTTGGGGAGGAGGGGATGAGGAGTGACTGCTAATGTGTACAGGGCTTCTTTTGGGGGTAATAAAATGTTATAAAATTAATTGTGGTGGTGGTTGCACAACTATTTGAGTGTACTAAAAAACACTAAATTTGGAATTGCACACTTTAAATGTGTGAATTTTATGATACGTGTATTGTATCTCGATAAAGCTGTTATTAAAAAAAAAAAAATACAGCACACTTGCCCAGAAGGTCCAATAAGCACTATTACACCTGCTTTAGAAATGGAACAAAGGCGTTACTGAAAGACCAATCTTTTTCTCCAAAGTTACACAGTGTCTGTGTGAGGTTGTTACATAGTTTCAAAGATGATATAAGATAAAATATAGTGCTGTTACCTGGTGGTGCAGTGGTTAAAGTGATCGACTGTTAACCGAAAGGAGAGCAATTGGAAACCACCAGTGGCACTGCGGGAGAAAGATGTGGCAGTCTGCTTCCATAGAGATTTATAGCCTTGGAAACCCTATGGGGTCGCTATGATTCAGAATTCACTAGACGGCATTGGGGTGGGTTGATTACCTATTATACATAACTATGATTCTAGGAAATAATATCTTGTTGGTTTGTTCATTTTAAACTCATATTTTTTCTTAGGAAGCCTCACACACAAAAGGGTAAAGCAACATTGCCTCGAGTTGTGTTAACATGGTCACAGACTTCTGCCAGTAAAGTGTATTATTCAAGAATGTTATTGCTTTACATATTTATGTTCTCCTATCCCAAAGTATTGCAGTTTTAGTTTTGATAGTGGGAAATCGAGATTAATATGGATTAGCAATAGTGTGCCATTTCTCATTGACGTTATTGTTAGCATGTATCCTTCTTATTTGATTATGGATTTCTCAACTATATTTTATGACCAAGGGACTTTTAAATCAGCTATTTTAAATGGCCTTGAAAAGGGTGACAATGATTTATAGGCTTTCAGGTTTCCAAGGGGATTAGTTTTGTACATAATACATAGCAAAGAAAAGACCTATCAGGTACACAATAAATGTTTATAATTCAAGAGAACATGGTTTAAAATTATTCTCCCATTTTAATCATTCTCATATTTCACACAGAAATACATTTTATGGCAGTTTAATGCATTTTATTATAAAAGTCACAGATTTTAAATTTATTTTTCTCACTTTGACCATGTTCTTTTAAGTGATTTTCTCCAAGTCCGTTCTACTATTTTTATATCCTTTTTCCTTTAAAATCTGCAGATTTGGGAAAACAATGACTCATCTGTCTGGGATGATTAAGTGACAAACAATACTTAAGTTTCCTAGAGAAGAGAAGAGGTATCATCAATATAATCTGTAATTGTTATGTTAATAATATTTGTTGATTTAAACTAATATAACCTAATTGCTCCCCAAATCTCAGGAGAGAAAATTATTTGAGAAAATATGCATGTAAATGAGCTACTGGCATAGAGCAATAACCATCAATAAGATTAAGTAATTGTATTTACTCCAAAGTTCAGAATAGGGGAGAAAGTACATAGGTTTTTAATAGCATTGGCAGCAATATAATCACCCACTATCTCTACAAGAAAAAAACAAATTAGAAGTTAGGGGAACAGGAAAATAACATAATAAAAAATAACTAGATTAAAAGCAAAAAAAAAAAAAAAACCAAAACAAAACAAAAATTAAAATTCTTATACTAGGCCTTTGTTTTAAGAAAGAGAACTTTCCTCCCTCCCTTCCTTTTTTTCTTTTTTCTTTCCTTCCTTCCGTACTTTCTTTCCTACTTCCTTTCTTCTTCCCACAATGATAAATGGCCATACTCTTTACAGTGAAACCTACGACAGCTGGAACTCAACAAGACTTCCTTGTTTTTCTGGGTCTTGAAAGTTTTCTGTCTTGGACAAGGTGGAGTCTTACCACTTTTCTATTACTGTCTATTCCTGGAAAATATTTGAGTTTTCATTCCGTGACAGGTTTCCGCCTTACACAGGTTCCAGCTTTTATAGGTTTTACTCTATTACATGTAAACATAATAAGATTGATTTGCAGAAGTAATGAACTATTCTCATGGTTGGAAGAAATACCCAAGTTACTTTTGTGAGTTACTATTTTAATGGTTGGAAACAGAAACAAGAATGTTAGCCAAAGCACAATTCTTATTCAATCACAGTAATGACAACTTCCCTGAGTTTAGGGATTAGTTCAGTATCTTGCTCTCGGTAAGATCTGAAAAAAAGATTTTTAATGAGAAATGGAGTGTTTATTTCTAGAAAAATGGCAAGGAATTTTCTTTTCCACATCATTTTAATGATTATCCAGATGTAAATGCAAATGAAAGGAAGAGTGAAGTTAATGGAGGTAGGTAAAAAATTTAGGAAGCCCTTGAGCAAATCATTTCCCTTGGCCTCAGTTTTCTTATGTGTAACACAAAAGGGTAGAAGTAGATGACCTCTAAAATGTTTTCAGCTTCATGGCTTTTGAAAAATACATTTAAAATGCTGAAAATCTCTCTGCCCATTGTCATGACTTCATTGCATTTATTTTTGCGAGATCCATTATACATTTATGACATGCCACCTTTATGTCAGGATAGAAAAATGAATAAGACAACAAACTTCGAGAGTTTATAATCTAATTGGAGAGATAAGGGAATATATACATATATCACGGTAATCAAACAATACAGGTGCTATGATGGAAAATTCCTGTATGAGTGGTTCTATTCTAGTTGGGGAAAAAAACTGGATGGACAGTCAGTAATGGATCTCTAGAAGAGATGTTGAGTGTTCTGAGTCTTGAGAGAAGATAGTATTTACTCATGAACATGACAGTGGAGTTTCAAGATGTAAGGAATGAAACAAGGAAGTGTAAGCATGCGGAATGTCATGTTATGATGTCTTTGGGGGAACTGCAAGTTTTTTTATTCTCTCATTTTTTTCTTTAATTAAACTAATAGTTCTGGTGTTTATCTGGAAAACATGACCCTGGAGATATTTGGGACATTTCCTGGAGGACCCTATTTATCATTTAAATGAGGTCAGCTTTCAATCAACCAAACCCAGTGCCATCTAGTCAATTCCGACTCATAGCGACCCTACAGGACAGAGTAGAAGTGCCCCACAGAGTTTCCAAGGAGCGCCTGGCGGATACAAACTGCCGACCCTTTGGTTAGCAGCCAGAGCACTTAACCACTACACCACCAGGGATTCCAGTCAATCAACAAGGAGTCTATTTCTTGGATTGTTGTAGGAATAAGTTGACTGAAGGAGGGAATTAAATGAAAAAGTTGGGGGAGGGGAACTGGCACATCTTTCTCCTTATTCTCAAAGCTGGGTTTCCTGCCTTAGTTTCCCTTACTCAAGTCTTTCTCCTTCAGGATTTTCCGCTGACACTTCTAAGAAAACATGTGACCTGCTAAAAAACTGGTTTATTGTTGAAATGGTGTGTCATCTGAGGAGCACTTGTACTGCCACTAATGGTTATATCCTTATGAGGGTCTTTGGCTTGAGAACATGTAATGTCTTGGCACTGAGTGAGCCATGAGGATAATTTATGAGCAATAACGCACTGGGAAGGGTGCACTCAAATCAGCTTTACTCTAGAGGCGAAAATGGTCTCCAATGTGTGGCCATGAATATTTCTGAATCTTCCACTGCAGTGAGATCACATAGTGTGTCCAAGATAAAGTATGTATGTAGATACTCTGAAAGAAATACCAAAGATAAGTGAAAGTCCTCTTTTTGTGGTGGGGGAATGGATCTAAAATATCAATCAGTTAAGCATTTATGAATGTACTTTTAAAATGTATTTAGAAATAATGGAACAACCTAAAGAAACAAACAAACAAAAATCACAAAAATGAGGAAAAGTATCTCATCAATGGCTCAGCTAAAAGAAAATTTCATGTAAATACTGTGTGAAACAATAATGTTCTTGATGGTCAATGTTATTTATAAAGCTGAAGCTGAAAATGTAGCATAGCAGTGAGAATATCTTCCTTAGGGATTCTGTAATTGATAGGAGCCCTGGCGATGCAGTGGTTAGGCACTCTTCTGCTAACTGAAAAGTTGGAGGTTCAATCCCACCAGCCGCTCTGTGGGAGAAAGATGTGGCTGTCTGCTTCTATAAGGATTCACAACCTTGGAAGCCCTACGGGGCAGTTTTACTCTGTCCTATAGGGTTTTTTTTTTTTTTTTTTTATAGGGTTACTATGAATTGAAATGGACTTGATAGCGACAGATTTGTTTTTTCTGGGTGAGGTGGGTAGAGACATTTAAGGAAAGTAAAGTACATTTCGAAGCTGCTACAGACCTCAGTTAAAATCTGAAAATTCTATGCTGAAACGATGTACCATCAATTCTAATACAAAACAGAAGGGTAGGGATTTTATGTTTTATATCAGCTAGTTGTTTAGAAATGATTTTGCAGAATTTTTTTCTCTTTTGGAAAGTCACTGAATAGCTATTTGGAGGCATAATTGAATCTGAGCCTTACCTAAATAGTCAAAAATGTTCTTATACACGGAACTGGAATCCCAGGAGTGTCCTGAGAATACAGGCTTAAAAACGAGGATAACGTCGCAGTGACTCCAGAATTCTGTTGAGCACCAAACTACATTTTCTCATGCATTTTACAAGTACAGTATAGGCCAGCCTCCTCATGGCATGTAGCTGAAAAATTTTTGTGAACATCTGGGAAGGTCTTTTTGTGGTGCCTACTACTTGAATATTTTAAAATATCCAGACCCATGGCTTCTGTGTTTATGTTCCATCCTATCCAATACGTATGATTTGGTGCAATGAACTGTTCAACGGAGAAGCACCAAGGGATCCATTTTGCTCTCCTCACGTCATTCAGAGAGGTTATGAAAGAATTACAAACATCCCTGCTTTTTCTCTTTGTCATCTATGAGTTTAGTTGCGATTTGCTAAAATGCTGAATGCTTTGAATATTTTCCATAGGGTTGATGTATTTAATGTCATGACTGAATAAACCAAAACACCAGTTGCCGTTGAGTTAACTCTGACCCATGGCAACCCCACGTGTTTCAGAGTAGAACTCTGCTAATTAGGATTTTCAGTAGCTGATTTTTGGGAGGTAGATTGCCAAGCCTTTCTTCCAAGGCATCTCTGAGTGGACTTGAACCACCAACTTTTGGTTTTCAGCCAAGCCTGTTAACTATTTGTACTTCAAGATTGAAATAGATCATGAGAATAATTTAATAGTTATTAAACTTTAGTTATTAAACACTTCTCCCCTCTCCTCCACCAGAGTGCATGGACATAAAACCCCTTCCTTGTACCTTGAACTAAAATTCCAAACAAACTACCTGTCTGATGTATTTAGAGTCTGAGACCAAGCAAAGTTAAACAATTTATTGAGGTTACACTTCTAATTAATCTCAGCTTTAAGACTATAACCCTGGTAATTTGATTTTCAAATTGTTGCCTTTTTTAATTACAGTGGTCTCCAAAGAGCCAAATGCCAGTTGTCTTCATCTCTAATCATAACATGGCCACAAGGCTAGCTCATGTGAGCTTGTTTGTAAATACCTTCAAAGGCTTTGGATCCAGTTTTATCAGCATTGTCCTAGTCTTGGGGCCTCATTACATGGTTGCTACATCAATTTCTTAATTAATTTGGTTCTTCCGTTCTGACCCCCATAGTTTCTTCTTTCTTATTTCAGTGTGAGATTTTTTTGGCTAGGTATCCAATAATGCATAATCAGGTGGATATAAATGAAAACTACTTTCAAAATCTACATGATATATTTAAACACTATATATTTAGCTCTTTTAATATTTCTTGGGAAAAAGAAATAAAGAAAAAAAAACTGTCACAGATTGAATTGTGTGCCCCCACAAAGATATGTTAAAGTCATAATAATCCCCAGTACCTGTAAATTTGACCTTGTTTGGAAATAGTCTTTAAAGATGTTATCAGTTAACATGAGGTCATACGGGAGTAGGGCTGGTCTTATTTCAATGAGTGTTGTACTTGAAAAAGAGAAGAGACATAGAGAGATACAGATAGGGAAAATGGCAATGTGAAGATGGAGGCAGAAGTTGGAGCTACAAGCCAAGAAACACCAAGGATCAGTGGCTCTCACCAGAAGCTAAAAGAGGCTTGAACAGTTTCTTCTCGAGCCTTAGAAGGAACCACAGTGCTAATATTCTGATTTTGGACTCCCAGCCTCTAGAACTGTGAGACAAAAAATTTTTGTTCTTATGTATCTCCCAGTTTGTGGTACTGTTTTATTGACAGCTCTAGGAAACTAAAACAGGAACTAACCCAGGAGTGGAGTGGGGAGAATGCATTCTTGGTGGGAGTTTGCAAAAATTCACATCTTATCTATTTTTAATATAGGTTTCTGAAAAGTATTTTAAATGAATAGTGTTGCAGCTTTGCAGAGCACTTCTTTTTCTAAGAGACAAAATGCTCCTTTATCTTTCTCCCTTTTTTTCCCAGTGTATTTTAAAAGGCTAGCATGTGTCCCTCCACTTTTAAGCACTACAGGAATTCTTCAGGTTTTTGAGCCAATTTATGTTCACTGAGTGTGCTTCATACAGCAAGTTTAACAGAAGTGGAAAAAAGCACTACTACACCTTCCTTATTAGTGTTTGATCTTCTCACCTTCTGAAAGAAGCTTTATATGCTAGTGAGAAATCACGCGCGCCCGCCTCTGAGAAACTGAATGCAACGCTTATTCAATCGACTTTGAATTGATGAAGTTGTGTGGGCGAGAACAAAAATAATAAAATTTTCAAATAGCTTGAATTTGGTCTTTGTACTTTTTGAGCCAGAATTTTAAGTTAATTAACCTATGCAATTTGCATTGAATCTCAAATTATTTCAAGTTATCCAATTTGTACTGAATTTCAAATAATTTTCAATAACAAGAATAAAGATAAAGCAACACAAAGGGTAAATTTATGTATTAGAAAAGATACATTTAGGAAGCCCCTGATGAAAATGTTTGCCATAACTAAAATTTCTTGTCTTCTAGCAACTGAAAGCAATAACTACATTAAAAAAAATTTTTTTTGGAGTATTCTATAAATAACCATTTTTGATTAAAATATGGTGTAGGGTAATGTTATTCAGTCATATGCATCCCCTCCCCAATGGAATCAGCTTTGCTCTTCCCTGAAGCATGCTGGGGATGAATTCGGTATGGACTTGGGCTAAGGTACACGGCCGGGAGTGGCATGACTGGGCCAGTGGCCAAGGCTGAAGAATGCCTTAGCAACAAGAAAGAAAACATCTGGGCCTGGACATGAAGTCCCTGGGAACACCGACTGCCCAGGGATGTGGGAGAAAATGATGAGCCTTGGTCCCAGCTGGAATGTATACAAACTTAGGTCCCTTGCTAGGTGGTTGCAGAAAATACTCCAGCCAGCCACCACTGAAGAGCGGCTGCTTGCCTGTGTCAGTAAGTTTCCCTGAAGGCATGACGGTGGCAAAGGCCACGTGTCAGTTCTTTAGATTATCTGTCAGGACGCACAGCGAGGGTCTTCCCTTGCTGGGGCTGTCCCCCGACATGGCATATGCAAACACTAAAACAATGTGCCCACTTAGATATTCTGAAATAAAAATATAAATGGCACTGGACTCATTTCCATTGTAAATTGCAATCTGCATGAATTACGAGATTAATTTGAGAGTATTTGGAGGTGAGGGGCTTCTCCCTGGATACTTTCTTTCAGTCGTTTTAATTAGGTTTGTTCCAATGCTAAACAGTGATCCCGCCGGTGCAGAGCCATGGGTCGGCGCGTGAGATTGGCAGAGCACTATCTTTAAGTCAGGAAATGAGAGAGAAAAAAAAAAAAATGAGTTAGAACACTGAGTTTAGGGTGCTGGACTTGTTTCCTGTGAAGACAATGACCACATAAATTTTAGAAGCTAGATAAAACCTACTTTTATAAATTATTTTAACTGTAGAAGGTTCTGTCTAGCAGGGACCAAGGAAAGAGAAAATAAGCAGCTATTAAACCCAGGTTCCATTAGCCAGGTGTGTGTGGTAAGCGTATTACATGCAGCATCTTACTGAATCCCCATAACAGCTTCATGAGATAGGTGCTATTCAGTCTAGGAAACAAAGAAATTAGTGCAGCCAGATGTTGAGTTCAAGTTGTACTTCGCAATGCTTTCTCTTAATGGCCCTGTTACACCCTCCTTTTAGGGAAGCCCGTTTCAAAGTACAAGCGAATTCCTCAAGATTCCACACCTCCTTGGCAGGAGAGCTGGGGCTTGCATCCAAGTCTCTAACTACTAAAGGTAAAAGAAGTAAAATCAGAGATTCACTGGGAAGCATTTTCTTTTAAAGACGGTCGCATAATATTTAAATGGATCTGAGTAAGGCCAGAGTTCACTCCAGTTTGTGGAGCTGGGCAGGCTGCCAGCTTCTCGATGCTCAATTCCCTTGATGGAAACGCTTACAAAATACCCTTATTACAACTTATTCAGAAGTTGTGCCAACAGAGTCTAATACACCTATGGTACCTCTAGGTGGTGCCCTCTGCCTTCAAGAAAGGCCACAGTTACCCACAAGCAAAAAAATAAAAATTAAACTTCTTGCTCCATTTTTAGTCTCCCTTAGCCACCTTTCATCCTTTTGTCCTTTCCTGTCTCACTTCATCTCTGTGGGACCCTTCTTCCTGCCTTCTTTCTAACGAAATCAGATTTCAATAAATAAAAAGAAATCTAACTGACATAGGGCTTTGTCTTGTAAGCACTTACATATTCTTTATGGCTTTGGATCCCCATAATAACTATTTGTGGTAGTTTTATCCCGATGGCTTTAAAATGAGTAAATGAAACCTCCAAGGGCTAAAGTGCCCACAAGTATGCCACGACAGAGGCAGGATTTGAACTCAAGCCTTTCTGACCTGAAAACTAGTGTGTTTGCCTCATTCATTTTGGGTAGTGTGACAGTATATCCTGGTTTGCTTGGAGCAGTCTGGTTTATGCCTGCCGCCCTGGCATAATTATTGTTAGTGCCCTGTTTCATTTTCAAAGTGTCCCAGTTTGGATGATAAAGTCACTTTGGTGGTCCTGATGAAGTCAGGCTTAAAACTTTCTTCCCCTTGGAGTATCAGCTGTTAAGGATCTCCCTCTGGTTGGGTGAACGCTACTTTGTGTAATGCAATCTCGCAGGGATGGATTACGCATTACAAGCAAAGTACGAACAGGTTTACTTGTGCATACTTACTGCTCTGTAGTACACGGTTTTGGTTTTACCTGCTTTTCACCACAATTTAACAGCTTAAGATAATACAAATCTACTTAATCTTATAGTTCTGGGGTCCAAAGTCTGAAATGCGTTTCACTGGGCTAAAATCAAGGTGTTGGCAGGTTGTGTGCTTTCTGGAGGCACTAGGGAATCATTTATTTCCTTTTCTTTTCCAGCTTCTAGAGGTCAGCTGCATTCCTTTGTGGCCACTTCCTTATCTTCAAAGCACAACACTGTAACCTCAGCTTTTCTTCTACATTCTCCTTTTCCGACTTTCACCCACTTGCCTCCCTCTTACAAGTACCCTTGTGATTACATTGGCCCACCTGGATAATCCAGAAGAATCTTTCCATCTCAAGAGCCTTAACTTAATCACACCTGCAATGTTCCTTTTGCCATGTATGTTTATTTATTAACAGGTTCAAGGGATTGGGAGACGGACACCTTTGGCGTGGGGGCATTATTTCATCTACCACAGCATGCTTCTCTAAATTTGGTCAGATTTGGCCTCCTCTCTTAGTAATAGTTCAGACATCGCTCTGTCTCTAAGCATTGAAGCTTTGGTGAAGAAACACCCTGCCTTTTGTCCTTGATCTTGTGGGATACATCCGGACCAAATCAGATCTGCAATGTCTGGGTACAAGCAACACATGAAAGACTGCAACTTTGTCCTACAGCTTTAAGCTCCATGTCTCATCCTGTACCCTGCCCCGCTAATTACTTTCACCTTACATCACCCATGGTGGATAAATAGTTAAATACAGGTTGAACTAAAAAGTGTCTTAGAGTCTGATATGTTCTGTTGATACAAAACGGCTTGAGAGGAAAATCCCATATTCTGCACCCAATGGTAGGTTTTAAGGAAATACATGACAACACCAAGAATTCTTTGGTTTGCTTGTGCAAACAAAATTCACAGCATACTCTAATCAGCTTGTGGTGGATAGATGACATGTGACTCATCGGTGCATTTATATAAGAAACATTCATTGAGTGCTTACAATGTTCTAGCCACTAGATAATCTACTGCTTTGTAAAATGCCCTTGGTTCCACAGAAGAGTTTATTTTTATCTTTCTTGGAGCATGTGCACAGAAGCAATCAATTAATGTATGGCAAGTGTTCTTAATCAAGGGTAAACATCAGAATTACTTAGGGAACTTTGCCAACATGCCTATGCCCACAGATACAGGAACCTGGAGTAGAACCTGATTTTTGACACATACAACCCTGATTAAAACATTTTATTCGAAGGCACTCCAGCTGGGATGACTCCAAAGTCCCTTGATACCTTCCCATATCTCATCATCGTAAATATTAGAGTAAAATAAAGGACTCCCTGGGTAATGATGCAACCCGAGGTGAGGATGGCATCATTGAAAAGTCAGCTGTTTTATTCTCTGCAGGGCTCCAAACTGGTTTGTTTTGGTTCGAACCCCTGCTGAGAATTTGCATTTCTAACAAGTTCCCAGGAAGTTATACATAAGAATCACTTGGGGATCTTGTTAAACCACAGATAATAATTCAGTATATTTGGGCTGGAAAAGCAAATTTGCAGAGGGAAACTTGTTAGAAACACAAATTCTCAGCAGGGGTTCGAACTGGATGAACTGGTTCAAAGCCCTGGTTCTCTGGAATGTAGAGGGACTCACAGAATCTTTACGGGGTTGGAATATTCAGGGATGTACAGATGGGGAAGAAGAATGGCTAATACTATTTTCTTACAATGAGAAAATCCATGGGCTTCTGTTGCAGTTTTTAATTTGAATCCAACATATTTCTTAATGGCTTTTATGGTTATGGTTATGGCAGACAACTATGGTGAAAAGTTATTAAAATACCACTGTTGGCCAGGGATATTGCAATAATCTTTAATGGAACTGAAATATTCTCCTCCTCCTCTCCCCTTCTTTGTGTTAAAAAGAGACAAATCCAATTGAGACTTATTCAGGGAACAAGGGAATTTATTGGCTCCTGTCACTTGAATAGACAGGTGTGGAGCAGCCCTTCAGAACCATCACACATAACCAAAACCAAAAATCAAACCAGTTGCCATTCGGTCAATTTCGACTCATGGTAACCCCATGTGTGTCAGAGTAGACCATGCTCCATAGGGCTTTCGATAGCTGTGGTCTTTTTCAAATAGATCACAAAAGCTTTCAAGGAGTCTCTGGGTGGACTCGAAACTCCAACCTTTGGACTGAGTGCATTAATTGCACCACCCAGGGGCTCCACCATCTGATATAGGGCTCAAAAAATGTGCTCTTCCTCTCACTTTCTCTCTATCTCTCTCCTGTCTACATGTAGGCCTTGTATTTTGTTGCAGACAGCCTATTCCTATATGAAGCTTGTAGCATGGAGGAAATGAATGCAGACAGCTACAGGCTTGCATTATTATGGGTTCAGTTATCTCAGCACAAAAAAAGCAACTTCATTCTCAGATTCAGAGTACAAAAACACATGGGAAAGGGCTCTGAATGGCTCTGCTTGAGACATAAGCCCAACCTCTAGAAAAATTAGAAGGTATGATAATGATTTGTGGGTATGCTAAAATGATTAGGAACCCCACAGGAGCGACAAAGATAGGAGTGGTGTGGGAGAAACAATTCTTCAAAAGAAATGAGCGACTGTGTGTATGTATAGGGAGCTGGGGGAATGGGAAGAAAAGTGTTTGGAAATGGTTTTAAAGTAGTTCTGAATAGAAGAAAGAGATTGGGTAGAATAAAATAACCTCTGTCCTTTACATTGTTCCTGAGTACTAAAGCTTAAATCAAATATGGGCTCTCTCAGTAGCGTCCCAACTGGATGTTAGGTTTCAGCAAAGTTTAGCAATGTTAAGCTCATGGATATGTGGGAAGTAATGTCATTTTTGAGGTAGAAAACAGTATTATCAACTCTTGATTATCCAACTCAATGTCAGGCTTTGATTACAAACAAAGAATTTTCATAACTGTATTTACGCTGGGGAAACATAAAGATAAATTATTAAGATAGAAAATTGACAGAATGGAAGATAATTTGAAAAAAAAGTCTAGCAGCAAGGATGATAATTTCAGGTACTTATCTCCTCACTTTCATCAGTGTAGATAGACAGTCCTTATAATTTATTTTCCTAACCAGGATACTACTGACAGCTACTTGGGACATTGGCAACAGGAATAAACTGGGAGTGCCTTGGGGAAACCAGGGTTTGTGGTAACCTACTTTCCAGGGACCAGGGAACACCCTGAATAGTCTAAAAACTTGTGTCCTCTGTTTGCATGTACAATTAAGGATCAATGTAGAAGATCCAGAGCCTTATATGTCTTTTAAAAGGAGTCTATTTCCAAAGAACGGTTAAGAACTACTGGTTTGAACTGGTATGTGGCCAAAAAATAGAAGAATTTTGGAACACCAGGGAAAGCTCCTCGGGAAATATGAATGAGTTGAGCAAAGAAGCAAAGCACACGATTGATTTATGCACAAATTTATAAGTGAACATATAAATTATAGTCTACTCAATATTTCATCAGCTCTTTTTAGATATCCAGTTTACCAGGCATTGAAATGTCACTAAATTAAGTATGAATAAATTTTTATCTCAAATAATGGTAAATAAAGCTTATATTTTTAACCCACCAACACCCCAGATAAATTATAGCGATAGTAGTTTATATAATGGACTCAAGAATCACATAGAGCTTGGCTCAAATCCCTTCTCTACCCCATAACAATCTGTGCACCTTTGGCAAGTTATTCATTAATTCTAAGCCTCAGTTTCCTCATCTAAGAAATGGGGGAGGGTAATAAATAACAATTTTTTATCATTGTAAAAAAAAAAAGATTAAATGAGATGATGCATAAAAGCTATTCTGAGAACAATGGTTAGAACTTTTTAAGTTTATGAAAAATATTAGATCTTAATATTGTGAGTGTATAAACTGTATACTCTTGCCATCTGTTCTCTGTCAAAAAAAACTGAACTACTGTTGAGTCAATTCCAATTCATAGTGACTCTATAGGACAGAGTAGAACTGCCCCATAGAGTTTCCAAGGCTGTAAATCTCTACAGAAGGAGACTGCCACCTCTTTCTCCCCCTGAGCAGCTGGTGGGTTCGAACCACCAACCTTTCGGTTAGCAGCTGAGTGCTTTAACCACTGTACCACCAGAGCTCCTACCCTGTTCTCTATAGGTCTTTTGAAAATAGACCATTTCTATTAATCTATTTTGAATTTATTGTCTAGTAACTGTCCCATTGCAGTTTGGCCAGATCTCTGTGCACCCATATAACTGATCATATCTTAGAACAAATAGAATTTTAGAGTTTTCAATCAAATTAATAGTTCCAATACCAATAACTGGATGATTACGCAGACTACCATTGAATTTTTTCCTGACATTTTTCTTCTTTCCTCAAGAAAAAAAATCTATTAATAATGCCTCCAAGGTGCTTGTTACTTCATTTATATTAGCCATGGCAGACTCTGTCCAGGTTATTATTTTAAACTATTAAAAAGATAATATATTACTCCCCAGGAATTTATTAACATTATAATAGCCTTAAGAGACTTGTAGATAATTTGGAGTCTGTTGAAATATTTATATATGCTAAATGAGAGAGACAACCTTAAATGCATTAATTCTCCCCTGTTTATTAAAGAAACATAAGTTCATTGCATAACATTTAAATAAATCAGGCAGGTGACAAAAACAGAAATCATCCTAATCCCGTGGTTAGAGAACCAATTTTCCTATAACCAGGACACACAGTGTCCTGGGTAATTAAATGAAGAACACAGGAGGTTTAGAGATTTAAGTTGCCCTTTTTTTAATGTGTCCTATTTTTTTATATTGCTATGGGATTAAGTTTAGAAAGTGTCAGGTTTGTTCTGTTTAGAGTGCAAGCATTTAATGGAGGCTTTATATGATTCATCTCTTCCACCTATACCAACCTACTCTTTTTTTTTTTTTTAAATCATTTTTATTGTGCTTTAAGTGAAAGCTTAAAAATCAAGTCAGTCACTCACACAAAAACCCATATACGCCTTGCTACACACTCCCAATTACTCTCCCCCTAATGAGACAGACCGCTCTCTCCCTCCACTCTCTCTTTTCTTGTCCATTTCACCAGCTTCTAACCCCTTCCACCCTCTCATCTCCCCTCCAGGCAGGAGATGCCAACATAGTCTCAAGCGTTCACCTGATCCAAGAAGCTCACTCCTCACCAGCATCCCTCTCCAACCCATTGTCCAGTCCAATCCATGTCTGAAGAGTTGGCTTCAGGCATGGTTCCTGTCCTGGGCCAACAGAAGGTCTGGGGGCCATGACCACCGGGGTCCTTCTAGTCTCAGTCAGACCATTAAGTCTGGTCTTATGAGAATTTGGGGTCTGCATCCCACTGCTCTCCTGCTCCCTCAGGGGTTCTCTGTTGTGTTCCCTGTCAGGGTAGTCATTGGTTGTAGCCGGGCACCATCTAGTTCTTCTGGTCTCAGGATGATGTAGTCACTGGCTCATGTGGCCCTTTCTGTGTCTTGGGCTCATAATCACCTTGTGTCCTTGGTGTTCTTCATTCTCCTTTCATCCAGGTGGGTTGAGACCAACTGATGTGTCTTAGATGGCTGCTCGCTAGCGTTTAAGGCCCCAGACGCCACTCTTCAAAGTGGGATGTAGAATGTTTTCTTAATTGATTTTATTATGCCAATTGACTTAGATGTCCCCTGAAACCATGGTCCCCAGACCCCTGCCCCTGCTACGCTGGCCTTTGAAGCATTCAGTTTATTCAGAAAACTTCTTTGCTTTTGGTTTAGTCCAATTGTGCTGACCTCCCCTGTATTGTGTGCTGTCTTTCAGTTCACCTAAAGTAGTTCTTATCTACTCTCTAAGTAGTAAATGCCCCCTCCCACCCCCTCTTCCCTCTCTTGTAATCAAGAAAGAATATTTTCTTCTCAGTTTAAACTTTTTCTCAGGTTCTTATAATAGTGGTCTTATACAGTATTTGTCCTTTTGCAACCGACTAATTTCACTCAGCATAATGCCTTCCAGGTTCCTCCATGTTAGGAGATGTTTCACAGATTCCTCACTGTTCTTTATCGATGCGTAGTATTAGATTGTGTGAATATACCATAATTTATTTATCCATTCATCCGTTGATGGGCACCTTGGTTGCTTCCATCTTTTTGCTGTTGCAAACAGTACTGCAGTAAATAAGGGTGTGCATATATCTGTTCCTGTAAAGGCTCTTATTTCTCTAGGATATATTCCAAGCAGTGTGGGATTGCTGGATCGTATGGTAGTTCTATTTCTAGCATTTTAAAGGAGGTGCCAAATCGATTTCCAAAGTGTTTGTACCATTTTACAATCCCACCAGCAGTGTATAAGTGTTCCAATCTCTCCACAGCCTCTCCAACATTTGTTTTGTGTTTTTTGGATCAATGCCCACCTTGTTGGGGTGAGATGAAATCTCATTGTAGTCTTGATCTGCATTTCTCTAATGGCTAATGATCGTGAACATTTCCTCATATATCTGTTAGCTACCTGAATGTCTTCTTTAGTGAAGTGTCTATTCATATCTTTTGCCCATTTTTAATTGGGTTATTTGTCTTTTTGCAGTTGAGTTTTTGCAGTATCATGTAGATTTTAGAGATCAGGCACTGATCACAAATGTCATAGCTAAAAACTTTTTCCCAGTCTGTAGGTAGTCTTTTTACTCTTTTGGTGAAGCCTTTGGATGAGCATAGGTGATTTTTAGGAGCTCCCAGTTATCTAGTTTTTATTCTACTTTCTTTATAATGTTTTGTATACTGTTTATGCCATGTATTAGGGCTCCTAATGTTGTCCCTATTTTTTCTTCCAGGATCTTTATTGTTTTAGATTTTATATTTAGGTCTTTGAGACATTTTGAGTTACTTTTTGTGCATGGAGTGAGGTATGGGTCTTGTTTCATTTTTTTGCAGATGGATATCCAGTTATGCCAGCACCATTTGATAAAAAGACTGTCTTTTCCGCAGTTAACCATTTTGGGGCCTTTAGTCAAATATCAACTGCTCCTACGTGGGTGGATTTATGTCTGGATTCTCAATTCTGTTCCACTGGTCCATGTATCTGTTGTTGTACTTGTTCCAGGCTGCTTTGACTACTGTGGCGGTATAATAGGTTCTGAAATCAGGTAAAGTAAGACTTCTCTCTTTGTTCTTCTTTTTCAGTAATGCCTTACATTATCCAGGGCCTCTTTCCCTTTCATATGAAGTTGGTGATTTGTTTCTCCATCTCCTTAAAGAATGTCCTTGGGATTTGGATCGGAATTGCATTAAATGTATAGATTGCTTTTGGTAGAATAGACATTTTTATAATGTTTAGTCTTCCTATCCATGAGCAAGGAATGTTCTTCCACTTACGTAAGTCTCTTTTGGTTTCTTGCAGAAGTGTACTGTAGTTTTCTTTGTATAAGTCTTTTACATCTCTGGTAAGATTTTTTCCTAACTATTTTATCTTCTTGGCGGCTACTGTAAATGGCATTGATTTGGTGATTTCCTCTTCGGTGTTCTTTTTGTTGGTGTAGAGGAATCCAACTGATTTTTCTATGTTTATCTTGTATCCCGATACTCTGCTGAACTATTAGTTTCAGTAGTTTTCTGGAGGATTCCTTAGGGTTTTCTGTGTATAAGATCATGTCATCTGCAAATAGAGATACTTTTACTTCTTCCTTGCCAATCTGGATGCCCTTTATTTCTTTATCTAGCCTAATTGCTCTGGCTAGGTCTTCTAGCACAATGTTGAATAACAGCGGTGATAAAGGGCATCCTTGTCTGGTTCCCGATCTCGGTGAGAATGTTTTCAGGCTCTCTCCATTTAGGGTGATGTTGGCTGTGGCTTTGTATAAAAAAAAAAAAAAAAAAAATTTTTGTATAGATGCCCTTTATTATGTTGAGAAATTTTCCTTCTATTCCTATTTTGCTGAGAGTTTTTATCATGAATGAGTGTTGAACTTTGTCAAATGCCTTTTCTGCATCAATTGATAAAATCATGTGATTCTTGTCTTTTGTTTTATTTATGTGGTGGATTACATTAATTGTTTTTCTAATGTTGAACCACCCCTGCATACCTGGTATGAATCCCACTTGGTCACGGTGAATTATTTTTTGATCTGTTGTTGAGTTCTATTGGCTAGAATTTTGTTGAAGATTTTTACATCTACATTCATGAGGGACATAGGTCTATTATTTTCTTTTCTTGTGGTGTCTTTACCTGGTTTTGGTATCAGGGATATGGTAGCAACTCACTCTTAATACTATATTCATACTTTGTCTACCTTACTCATGTGCTATTGAAAGAGTGTTTTTGCTGCCACACTTATCTGACAGGGCTCAGATCCTTGTTTGTGGTAATGAGTTACGGCACTTCATGATCTTCAGTACTTTATGACCTTCATAAGAGTCTAAACTGGGCTTCTTAAGCATCAAACCCTGCAAGTCATTCATTTGTATACTATAGGTGGGAAAATACATACTCTTTCCCTTTCCCATCATCAGCCGATCTGTCACAAAGGTGTTATAACTGAGTATAAGGTCTGCATGCAGATTTTCTAATAGAGGAATTCTAGCTAACTAGCTGAGACAGAAAACAGCAAAGAGACAGAAAACAACAAAGAGAAGTTTTATTTTGCTCTGATATTCTAACTAGTCTTGAGTAGGGGAGAGGAAGTTTGGAAATTTTATAGTCCCTTTAATTATACTCCTTGCTATATTTTATTATTACACCTCCACATGAATATTGATGGTAGAATTTAATTTCTGCCCTCATAGTAAGCACAGTTAATGTATTTTCTGAAATCAATGGTCAATTTGTAAGGAATGTGGAAGACTACTTTATGCTTAAAATATTAGGCCATGTGCAACTAAAACAACATTAGACAATAATGTGAGATAGGTACAGGTTTAAAACACATTAAGATACCTTAATACTAGCATATGCTTGGCAGGAAAGCTCTTTGCAAATTTATCTTGAGCCACGACCATGACAATTACCCCTCATAAACCTTTCTAACTTTACAGTGTCTATCTAATCAAGGTCAACTACTTAAATTCTAAATCAAAACCCAGATCATTCAGTATCAATCAATCTTATCTCCCACTACTTGTATAACATCCCTGATACTCCATCAAAACTGTACTATTGGCTCATGGAAGTCACTCAAGAACATATTTTATGCATAAAAATCTTGGAGATTAGTAAATAGCAAAGAGTAAATTAGCTTATGCACATACCTTTGGGATCCTGGTCACCAGCCTTAAGAACTATAGAATCTGTCTTAAAGTTTAACATCTCAGTAGTTTGATATGTCATGTTATGAAAGTAAATTTAAAATAAAACTTGACAAGTAGGACTGACATTTATTTATAGGTTAGGCATCTCATCTGAACCATTAGATAATTTCTATTTCATATCAAAGTTTTGAGAAGGCCTTCTTGATCTTCAAATTCATTTATACCCTCTACTTTTTATAATTCCTGTTTTATAGCATTATTCAGTGTACTTGTAATTAGTTGTTCTGCTCATACATTTCCTAATAAATGGTAAGTTTCATGAGGGCAAATAAAATACATGCATAAGTCTAAACTGCATGTACAGTGCTTGGTATAGAGCATGATATATAGCACCTGCTCAGAAAATAATCGTTGAATGAAAATGAATATCCTACTATCTGTCATACTCATATAAATGTCCCAAAGACAACTAAAGCTTAACCTAAGACTGAAGCCATGAGATTCCAGCTTTCCCCTAATGCCCTTTCTCTGCCCAAGCCAATCCTCCTCCTATATTCTCCATCTGCATGGATGGTGGCACCATATACCCAGAAACCTGGGTATCATTCTCCACTCCTTGACCACTTCCTCCCAAGGTTTCTTGATTCTACTTCCTAAGCATGTTGAGATTCCTTCCACGTCTCTTCTTTCCACTGCTACCGCTGTGTTCAGGCCCCTTCGCCTCTCTTCTAGACGATGAGGCAGCTTTCTGGCTGGGCTTTTTGCTGCCTTCTTTTCCTCTCTTCTACCTTAGCTTGATGGATTTTTTTTTAATGCAATTATAGTGCATTTAACAACTTCTTATCTTCTAGAGTTTAAGTTTAAACTGGTTCATAAATTACTTAATCTTGTCCCAAGGATCCTTGGTGGTGCAATGGTTAAGTGCTCTACTGCTAACTGAAAGGTTCAAACCCACCAACCACTTTGGGAGAGAAAAGACCTGGTGACCTTCTCCTGTAAAGATTTCAGCCTAGGAAACCATATGTGGCAGTTCTACTCTGTCCTACAGGGTTTCTATGACTTGTAATTGACTTCTCAGCACCTAACAACAACAATATAGTCCCTGTTTCTCTCCCTTGCCTAATCCCTTACCAAATCTCTCCTACTCTTGTTTTCATCAGAATGAGGTAACATGTTATCATCTCACAAACACTGAGGTCTTTGCATATACTTTGCATATGCTATTCCCTTTGCCTTCACCCTTGTCTGCCCATTAATTACCATCACTTCTAAGGATCTTTCTCTCAACTTCCAAGTTGAAGATAAGTGCCTTTTCTGTACGTATACACTCTGTATTACAATTAACATTTTTTTAAACGGCTGCTTTTTTTGTTTCTCATGCTGTGTCGTAAGATCCATTGGAACAGGGGCTGTGGTTATCTTATTCATTATTTCAGACCCAGACGATGGCACAAGATAGACACTTAAACATTTGAATGGATGAACAGATAAAATATTGTTAAGGGAAACTATTTAATGATTTTAAACAAGAAAGCGACAAAATCAGATTTAGAAAAATTATAAAAGAATGGATGCTGAAACCAGACAGGACTATATTTGAATCATATCTCTACTTTTTACTAGTAGATTATCTTGGGCACCTTCTTAATCTTCAAAACTGAAGTTTTATTATTTTTAAAATGATCAATAATGATATTAATGAGGTAGCCCTTTTTGGGAGGAAGGGCAGTTGTGACATTACAAACACTTGTTTTCACCGAGTTGGAACCAAGTGAGAGTAGACATGGTAGTCAGATATATGGGAATCAAAATACGACATTTCTTGTTGATAAAGATTGTGTCAGAGAACATATCTTGATATGTTAGCCTAACGGGCTTATTTTGTTGTGTACCCCTGAATTAAATTCCCCATTCATTCATAACCAGCATTGGCAAAACCAATAAAAATATAGTATAAAACATCGAAAAGAATACTCTCTGGAAGAGGCGGGTAGGATGATTTTAAAAGAAGAGGAGGAGGTGAGCCTAGAATGCCTAATGCCTTCTACCAAACTCTCCAATCAGAGAAACTGTTCATCTTCTATCTAAAACCCGTTGCCATTGAGTTGATTCTGACTTGAAAAGTGGCCTAGAGAGGACAGGAATATCACTCTAGACAGTGGTTCTTAATGGAGTGGTGTCATGGATTGAATTATATCCCCCCAAAAAATGTGTCGACTTGGATAGGCCATGATTCCCAGTATTGTGTGGTTGTCCTCCATTTTGTGATTGTAATTTTACGTTAAAGAGGATTAGGGTGGGATTGTAACACCACCCTTACCCAGGTCACATCCTTGATCCCATGTAAAGAGAGTTTCCCTGGGATGTTGCCTGCACCACTCTTTATCTCTCAAGAGATAAAAGGAAAGAGAATCAAGCAGAGAAGGGGGCCCTCATACCTCTAAAAAAGCAGCACTGGGATCAGAGCCTGTCCTTTGTAATGGGGGTCTCCGCACTTGAGAAGCTCCTGGACCAGGGGAAGATTGAGGACAAGGCCTTTCCTCCAGAGCCTACAGAGAGTGAAAGGCTGCCCCCAGAGCTGATGCCCTGAATTTGGACTTTAAGCTACTTTACTGTGAAGAAATAGATTTCTCTTTGTTAAAGCCATCCCTGTTTGGTATTTCTGTTATAGTAGCACTAGATTACTATGACAGACGGAGATTCCCCTACCCCAAGGGACATTTGGAAATGTCTCAAGACATATTTAGTTTTTGAAATTAGGTGGGCGTACAACTGGCATCTAATGGGTAGAAGCCAGGGAGGCTGGTAAGAATGCAACATTCCATAGGCATGCACCCCAAAATACCAATAGTGCCAAAGTTAATAAGCCCTGTGCTACTGGATGGTTTCTTAAGTTACAAATTGTTTGTGTTAATATATTTTGGTTAGTATTTACCTAGTACTTTAGTTTTTTGGGGTTCATATAATTTTTTTTTTTTATAAAGAATACAACAAAATCATACCAGACTTATTGCAGTCAAGTCCATTCCAACTTATAGCGTCCCTATAGGACAGAATAGAAATGCCCCATAAGGTGTCCAAGGAGTGGCTGGTGGATTCTAACCGTTCACGTTTATGGTTAGCTGCTGAGCCCTTAACCACTGTACCACCAGAGTACATTGTTGAATGTTGTTTTTAAGAGTATACTGTTGAATTATATTTTCAAACTTTAAATAACAAACTGGAAGTTTATTACGTTTCCATTTATTGTAATTACTATTTGAAATTTGTTGTTACAACCTTAGATTTTTCTATTTACCTCACTTTTTCAATGCTTTGTTTTTCTCTTTGCTTTTCTTTTTTGTGACTTAGGTTTTTTGCTCTTATTTGTACATTTAGTTTCTTATTGGATTTTAGAACACTTTCCCTAATTACATGCTATTTTCTATACTGTGTTTCAGTTTTGTCATTTTTAAAACTTTACTTCATCATCATCATCACTATTATTTTATACAGAGAATGTTTGATCCCAGTTATCTATATATATATTTTTATCTATATTTTACCAATTTCTCTGTTCACCATTTTTTCCTCCCAGGTAATGCTGCTTGAATTCTCCTTCTTCCTGAAGTACAATCTTCAGAAATTCCTTTAGAGAAGGTCTGTGCTGTTGATAAATGCCCTTAGTTTTTGTTTATGTATAAATGACTTTATTTCATTCCTCGTTCATGACAGATGGCTGTTATGGAATATGCCTTACTGACAGTTTTACTGCTGTGTCACTTTAAGGGTATATTTCCAATGTCATGGTTTTCAGTGTTGCTGTTTGCTAAAAACCTAGTTTTTATTCCTTTGCTCTATCCCTTCTGTCTGGTTGTTTACAAGTTTTTTTTTTGTGTGTGTGTTCTGCAAATTAATACGGTGCTTTGTGCACTTTATGCTTCTTTTGTCTGTAGAGTCTTTTCTTTGATCAGTTTTGGAAAATCTTGAGCCACTGTTAACTTCAAAAATTGCCTCTCGCTGGTTTAATATTAGAAAAACCATTAATGTAATCTACCATATAAATAAAACAAAAGACAAAAACCACATGATCTTATCAATTGATGCAGAAAAGGCATTTGACAAAGTCAAAAGGCATTTATGATAAAAACTCTCACCAAAATAGGAATTGAAGGAAAATTCCTCAACATAATAAAGGGCATCTATGCAAAGCCAACAGCCAACATCACTCTAAATGGAGAGAACCTGAAAGCATTTCCCTTGAGAACGAGAACCAGACAAGGATGCCGTTTATCACCGCTCTTATTCAACATCGTGCTAGAAGTCCTAGCCAGAGCAATTAGGCTAGACAAAGAAATAAAGGGCATCCGGACTGGCAAAGAGGAAGTAAAATTATCTCTATTTGCAGATGACATGATCTTATACACAGAAAACCCTAAGGAATCCTCCAGAAAACTACTGATACTAATAGAAGAGTTTGGCAGAGTCTCAGGTTTTAAGATAAACATACAAAAATCACTTGGATTCCTCTACATCAACAAAAAGAACATCGAAGAGGAAATCACCAAATCAATACCATTCACAGTAGCCCCCCAAGAAGACAAAATACTTAGGAATAAGTCTTACCAAGGATGTAAAAGACCTATACAAAGAAAACTACAAAGCTCTACTACAAGAAATTAAAAAAGACATACTTAAGTGGAAAAACATACCTTGCTCATGGATAGGAAGACTTAACATAGTAAAAATGTCTATTCTACCAAAAGCCATCTATACATACAATGCACTTCCGATCCAAATTCCAATGTCATTTTTTAAGGTGATAGAGAAACAAATCACCAATTTCATATGGAAGGGAAAGAAGCCTCGGATAAGCAAAGCATTACTGAAAAAGAAGAAGAAAGTGGGAGGCCTCACTCTACCTGATTTCAGAAGCTATTATACAGCCACAGTAGTCAAAACAGCCTGGTACTGGTACAACAACAGACACATAGACCAATGGAACAGAATTGAGAACCCAGATATAAATCCATCCACATATGCACAGCTGATATTTGACAAAGGCCCAGTGTCAGTTAATTGGGGAAAAGATAGTCTTTTTAACAAATGGTGCTGGCAAAACTGGATATCCATTTGCAAAAAAATGAAACAGGACCCATACCTCACACCATGCATAAAAACTAACTCCAAGTGGATCAAAGACCTAAACATAAAGACTAAAATAATAAAGATCATGGAAGAAAAAATAAGGACAACCTTAGGAGCCCTAATACAGGGCATAAACAGAATACAAAACATTACCAAAAATGACGAAGAGAAACCAGATAACTGGGAGCTCCTAAAAATCAAACACCTGTGCTCATCTAAAGACTTCACCAAAAGAGTAAAAAGACCACCTACAGATTGGGAAAAAATTTTCAGCTGTGATATCTCCAACCAGTGCCTGATCTCTAAAATCTATATGATTCTGTCAAAACTCAACCACAAAAAGACAAACAACCCAATCAAGAAGTGGGCAAAGGATATGAACACACACTTTACTAAAGAAGATATTCAGGCAGCTAACAGATACATGAGAAAATGCTCTCGATCATTAGCCATTAGAGCAATGCAAATTAAAACTACGATGAGCTTCCATCTCACTCCAACAAGGCTGGCATTAATCCAAAAAACACAAAATAATAAATGTTGGAGAGGCTGCGGAGAGATTGGAACTCTTATACACTGCTGGTGGGAATGTCAAATGGTACAACCACTTTGGAAATCTATCTGGCGTTATCTTAAACAGTTAGAAATAGAACTACCATACAACCCAGAAATCCCATTCCTTGGAATATACCCTAGAGAAATAAGAGCCTTCACACAAACAGATATATGCACACCCATGTTTATTGCAGCTCTGTTTACAATAGCAAAAAGCTGGAAGCAACCAAGGTGTCCAACAACGGATGAATGGTTAAATAAATTGTGATATATTCACACAATGGAATACTACGCATTGATAAAGAACAGTGACGAATCTGTGAAACATTTCATAACATGGAGGAACCTGGAAGGCATTATGCTGAGCGAAATGAGTCAGAGGCAAAAGGACAAATATTGTATAAGACCACTATTATAAGATCTTGAGAAATAGTATAAACTGAGAAGAACACATACTTCTGTGGTTATGAGGAGGGGAGCGAGGAGGGTGGGAGAGGGTTTTTTACTGATTAATTAGTAGATAAGAACTGCTTTAGGTGAAGGGAAGGACAATACTCAATACATGGAAGGTCAGCTCAACTGGACTGGACCAAAAGCAAAGAAGTTTCTGGGATAAACTGAATGCTTCAAAGGTCAGCGGAGCAATGGCAGGGATTTGGGGACCATGGTTTAAGGGGACTTCTAAGTCAACTGGCAAAATAATTCTATTATGAAAACATCCTGCATCCCACTTTGAAATGTGGCATCTGGGGTCTTAAATGCTAACAAGCGGCCAACTAAGATTCATCAATTGGTCTCAACCCACCTGGATCAAAGGAGAATGAAGAACACCAAGGCCACACGACAACTAAGAGCCCAAGAGACAGAAAGGGCCACATGAACCAGAGACCTACATCATCCTGAGACCAGAAGAACTAGTTGGTGCCCGGCCACAATCGATGACTGCCCTGACAGGGAGCACAACAGAGAACCCCTGAGAGAGCAGGAGATCAGTGGGATGCAGACCCCAAATTCTCATAAAAAGACCATACTTAATGGTCTGACTGAGACTAGAGTAATCCCGACGGTCATGGTCCCCAAACCTCCTGTTGGCACAGGACAGGAACCATTCCCGAAGACAACTCATCAGACATGAAAGGGACTGGACAGTGGGTAGGAGAGAGATGCTGATGAAGAGTGAGCTAATTATATCCGGTGGACACTTGAGACTGTGTTGGCATCTCCTGTCTGGAGGGGGGATGGGAGGATAGAGAGAGTTGGAAGCTGGCAAAAGTGTCACAAAAGGAGAGACTGGAAGGTTGACTCATTAGGGGGAGAGCAAGTGGGAGTACAGAGTAAGGTGTATATAAACTTATATGTGACAGTCTGACTTGATTTGTAAACGTTCACTTGAAGCTCAATAAAAGTTAATAAAAAAAATTGCCTCTCTTCTAATCAAATCCTTCTATCCTTTCTTTCTGAGGATCTGATTAGACTCATGTAAAACCCTCTGTTCTATTTCCATACGTTTTAAAATTTCTGTCACATGTTCCATTTTCTTCTGTCTCTCTGTGATGCATTCTGATCATTTACTTCATATCTGCCTTTCTTCATAACTATATAAAAGTTTATGAATTCTGTCTTTCATTGTACCTAATCTTTATTGACGTCAACATTTTTGTTATACATTTTTTAGAAGTTTATTGTTTTCAAGTCTGTGTAATCATTTTTTTTTAATCTATTTTTATTTCTTTTAAATGTTTTATAGTCTTTAAACTTTTGGTATATCAATAATCCAATGTATAGTCTTTGAGGCCTAAAACTACTGTTTATTTTCTCTATGGATGCTCATGGTGATTTATTTTCTTGTGATTCTAGTGATTTTGTGTTGTGAATTTTATTTACTTAATTTTAATCTGTGAGAATCTTAGGACAGTAAATTGTGGATGCTTTCCTCTAGAGAGGATTTACATGCTTTTCTAGTGGAAGTCCAGGTGGCTGAAGACATAGGACTTATTTGAACCCCTTCAAGAGTCTTGGGTTAATGCCATAGCCTTGGTGTCAACTCCTTCCTTTGCAGCTGAGTCAATCAATGAGACAGGGATGGGAAGAAGCTGGGGGACAGCCAAACACCAGAATACCCATAACCCATTTGTTTTATTTCAGAATAGAAAGGTAGGCAGCAAGATTCCAGATTTCTCCTTTACCTAGATGTAGCTTATGAACAATAGTTTAGAGATGCTTATATGGAGTGTCTGGGAGGTGGACTTGAGACAGACCCCCAGCATGGTGCTATCTCACTTTCAGAGGGGCTGTCCTGCTGCCAATGAATAAACCTTTCTACTTTCTCTATGAGTTTTAGTGATTTTATTCTAGGACCCTCATCACAGTAGTGTTTGTAAATATATCAAACCCAGTTATTTACAGTCTGTTAGTTTTTTATTTACATTGGTTGAAAAGAGAATATAGTATTTTTAACTTTTAATTTTGATATATGTTTTCAATTTATTTCTCCCAAATTATGCATAACCATTTATAAATAATACATTAAATATATCCAGTTCATTTTTAGCTATTTCACATTATATTTTTAATAATCTTCTGAATGACTATGAAACAGCCTTTTTCCTTCTGTGTGAGTTTGACTCAAGCAGTCAGAAATTCTAAGTTATTGTTTTCTGATAACCGGGAGCTGCTTAAATGCTGTGAATTGATGTTTTCACCCTGTCCTTCAAAGAGCAGTTGACTAGCTACAAAGGTGGGCAAATTGCTGTTTCAGGATGGGAGCAAATTGTAAATGGTTCTGGATGAGGGTCATGGATTCAAAGGGCTTAACTTAGAGATACTTGGTATGTGAAAAACTCAAAATGATTGGAATACACTAAGCTAATGAGATGAAATCCAATGTCTCTTAACTCTATCTTATTGCAACAGACCTATAAGCGGAACAATTGCATAAAACAACCCTGCCATTAAAATAAGAATAAGTGGACACGATAGAGAGTAAACTCAGAATATGAATCTAAAGCAATCTAAGTGGATAACTCTTAGAGATACAACAACACAGAAGTTGGTTTGACTAGAAAATGGAAACAATAGAGTGGAAGGAAATAAGAATTAAATGGGGAGACAAATTAAGTCAACAATTGCCTGGTATGAAATATTGGCAGATTAGAAATGGTCCTACTACATTTTTCTGGGTGAAGTTTTCAGGTTTATTCTGAGCACTTGTCTGCACTCCATGTGCTTGGGTGGTATAAGCAGAGAGGAGGGTGCCTCAATGGACCATCCATCTGCAGGCTTGTTGAATTATAAATGCAGCTGGGTTCACTCTTTCACTTAAATTCCAGCTTTTTAAGATGAGGAAATTTTGGAACCAGAGGGCTTTCCTTAATCTTAAACTCAGCTTGTCAGATACCTGAGCTGACAATTAAATCATTCACGAGACAGCTTTGTTGTTCCAAATTTTGTGGATTTTCTCCTCGTTTTTTCTTCTCTTCAATTTCTTTTCTTTGTCAACCTACTTGACAGAGAAAGGGATACAACAGCTATTAAAAAAGATTAGCTTGTGATTTTAATTAATTCCTTCACTCTGCTATTTGGTGGGCACAGAAGTATATAAATTGAGGTCTCATTTTTGAATAAAGGACTTATAGATCAAGAATAACTACCTCATTTCAGTGTCTAAACAAAAATCCAGAGAATTTAGGTGACTTACCTATGGCCAAACAATTAATTTGCTGCAGAGCTGGAGCTCAAGTCTCTTTATCCCTAGTCTAGCGTCTTTCAATCTTACTGTAAAGATGCACCTCTTTAGTGCATGTGCTGGGAAGAGAATGGCAGCAGCAACAGCAATTTACGAGATCAAGCACAACCATCAGATAATAATGATGGCCAGTGGCTGCTGACCTGGACCGAATTCAAACAAGTGACCTCAGCAATAATAAACCATAAAACCTTGGTATCTCATTTCCAAGAACCCATCGAAAAGAATCTAAAGAGTTTTTCTATTAGCAGTAGCCCACATTTTATAAATATAGTAAGTATATTTGCTATATAACTCAGAAGATATATGGCCAGGTTATATAATTACTTTCTTGTTTCCTTTTAAAATTTCATTTTACCTAAAATAGCTCACTTGAGACACACTGGCTCCACTTTGCCTTCCTCATGTCATTATCTCTCGCTACCAGTTGAGGACCACTAGGTCGTCTGCTCCTTGTGTCACTACGGAATTTTGGATTCTATGCACTGCGTATGCTCACCTCAAAGAATGAGGCAGGGGATTTTACTAAATTTCAAAAACGTCAAATCTATTTCAGCTCTATTCTTACTCTTATGGATCCAAATCCATTTCCTTCATCTATTCCCTTTAGCGTGCAGAAAACCATCGTTGCCTTCTTTTCATTGCAATGAAAAACATAAGAATGCCTAGCAGTTATAGGTTTAAAATTCTGAGCTAGAATTTAATATTTTCCTCATCATTAGACTTTCCCCAAGTTATCAATCTTGTTTAAAGCTGTTACACATTTTGTATATTTTTTAAAAAACATTTTCAAAGAGGCTTTATGATCTGTGTCTATAAATGTAGGTATGAAGTAGTCATCAGTGCAGCTTAACAGGAATGATGTTTTCCTATTATAGGTGATGTATTTTATATATTGTGTGATATGAAATTAAATAATCTATTTTGACAAGCACCAAAGCCACTTTGCCTTAGTAAATCAAGTACTTAGAAAAAATACATTAAGTCCGTTACGGCTCATGAATTTACCACTTAATTTAGTAAATAAGTACTGAATTCAACAGAATTATAATGAACAAGTGCCTAAGTATACACCATAGTAACAAGTAACTTTCACAAAATGACTTGGACATTGAGAAAAATAAATATAATTATTTTAATAAAAAGTAATAATTCTTCAAATCTGAATGATTGTACCCACATGATAGATAGTAATACATCACAATCACACAAAGTGACTATCTTGTCGTGCTGAAGTACTTCCAGATGCCCAGTTTGTCTCCTTCTTCCTCCTCCCCTTCAAACTCTATTATTGCCTGAATCCCTCATCCAGCCACCTACTCTTACGGCTACCTAGTTGATATTTACTTATACTTTGTGCCTTAGCATCCATGTAGCCATTATTTTTATTAGGAAGCCAGTGCTAATCACTCTTTGCCCAGCAACCCACTATCAGTAAAAGATGGGTACCCCTTTTATGTGCCCCCCTTGGTGGCACAAACAGTTAAACACTGGACTGCTAACCAAAAAGTTGGCAGTTCAAGTCCTGGTGATCTATTTCTGAAAAATCAGTCATTGAAAACCCTATGGACAGAGTTCTACTCTGACACACATGGAGTTGCCATGAGCTGGAGTTGATCAATGGCATCCAAGTTGGTTTAGTTTTTAGAGCATTCAGTGCTTTCCCTATGCTATTATAATTGCAAATGGATGAGCTTAACATTATGTCCTAAATCCTAAGTTCCATGAAGACAGGGATCATATCTGTCTCTCTGCTGTTATATTTCTAATGCCTAACACAAGGACCTCCATATTGTTGGAACTCAATACACATTAGTTACTGAATAATTAACAGATGATATTTCTCAAGAAGGAGCCCTGGTGGAGTGGTTAAGTGCTTGGCTGCTACCTGAAAGATCAGCAGTTAGAAGCCACTAGCCACTGTGCAGGAGAAAGATGAGATGTGGCAGTCTGATTTGGTAAAGATTTACAGCCTTAGAAACATGACAAGGCAGCCCTACTCTGTCCTATAGGGTCACTATGAGTCAGAATTAACTTGATAAAAATGGGTTTAGTTTTTGATGTTTCTCAGGACAAATGCTGACAACATATTAACTTCATGATGTAAAAACTAATTCACTGAATCCTAAGAAAAGTCTTTAGAATTTATTTCTGAATTGTGCTTTTGTGTTTTTAAAGGAATATTTATCAGTACTATCAAAAAATATATATATGATTTAAAATACCCCAAATAGCTTCTATATGCCAAAAGTATGTGCCTTCCAGTTAACTGGTGATCTTGAATTACATAGCATTTCAAAGCACTGGTTGGGAGTTTGGTGAAACTAGCAGATGAAAAAAAAATTAAAGGAAAACGACTAAAAGAATCAACCTCTTGATTTTAAAAATAAATTTCAATCCAAACCCCGTTATACTGCTCATGAAATATTAACCCTTTGCCTCAGATTACTGGATTTTTACTGCTTCTTTTGATAGAACAGCTAAAGAAAATATGAGGAAATTGTGACCTTAATACCTCAAAACAAGTGAAATATACAAAAGACCATGCGTGGATTGCTTAAAGTCAGCACTTAGAAAATAAATCAGATACCTAAATGTTACTGTATGCATGCACTAGCAATCTTTAAATTGGTCTTGGTTCATAGTATTTATTTATTATAAGAGTTAATAAATAAACATTAAAATTATCATGATTATTATTTTAATATAAAGTAATAATTATTTTATATAATTCTTCATATAATCATTCAGCCAGAATAACTGAACAGTAGAAATTTTTAAATGTAGGTGTTCACTGATTCTCAGCTAGGACGGAATCATGAGTCTTCTAATATCTATGAATTACAGCTCTGTTCAGAAATTTAGGAACACGAGGAACCATTGTATGTGGTATGTTTCTTTACCATCTCATTATTCATTCACTCAGTCATTTATTCATTGAAAAAATTTACTGAAAGTGTCACTTTGAGTTACTATGGGTCGGGTGGTGGTTTTCTTGATGATGCTACAGCAGTAGAATGGATAGGCATACTTTCCCACTCTCAAGCAACTTTCATTCTAGAAAGAGAGAGGGAGACAGTAAGAAGGACTCCAAAGGAGGATGGTGGTTTCATATGGCGATATTTCCTATGAAGCTAATAAAACAAGGTGGTATGAAGGAGAGTGAAATGCAGGTCTAGTTCTTCCTATTGAGAAGCCTAGAAAGGTATGAGAATTTTTGTTTTCTTTATGTTAAGGTGTACTCCATACTGAAGGCCTTAGTCTTTAATTTTCATTGGTAAGTGCCTCAAGTCCTCTTCACTTTTAGCAAACAAGGTTGTGTCATCTGCATATTGCAAGTTGTTGATAAGTCTTCCTCCGATCTTGATGCTGTGTTCTTCTTCATATAGTCCAGCTTCTCAGATTATTCGCTCAGCATACAGATTGAATAAGTATGGTGAAAAGATACAACCCTAAAACACACCTTTCTTGATTTTAAACCATGCAGCATACCCTTGTTCTGTTCCAAAGACTGCCTCTTAGTCTATGTGCAGATTCCACATGCACACAATTAAGGGTTTTGGAATTCCCAATCTTCACAACGTTATCCATAATTTCTTAAGATGCACACAGTTGAATGCCTTTGCATGGTCAATACAATGTAAGTAAACATCTTTCTGGTATTGTCTACTTTCAGCCAAAATCCATCTGACATCAGCAATGATATTTCTCATTCCACATCCTCTTCTGAATCTGGCTTGATGGGTCAATAAGCAACATCATGATACATGGAGAAAAGATTGAAGTTATCCAGGACTATATTTTACTTGGATCCACAATCAATGCTCATAGAAACAGAAGCCAGGAAAGCAAATGAGAGGCTAGGCCAAGATGGCAGAGTAGTCAGACGCTTCTGATGGTCCGTCTTACAACAAAGACCTGAAAAAAGAAGTGAATCGATTATATATATGACAAGCTAGGAGCCTTGAACATCAAAAGCAAAGCTAAGAAATCACACTGAGCAGCACAGGGAGGGAGAGACGGTTCAGACATGGCAAGGATTTTCCAGACCTGACTTGGTGGGAATTGGTGCACCTCAGGCATGATCCCCTGGTGCAACCACAGCAGGGCTGGTGGTAGCATTCAGAATGTGGTTTCCTCAGTGGAAGAGAGTGACCAGCACAGAGTTTACTCACGCCTCCAGAATCAGCAAAGAACAGTGCTCTCGGCAAAAGTTAAGTATTTGCATCTAATTTACTGCATGAGTCAAAAAGCACCCGTTTTGAAAGTACTCTCTCCCATTTATCTAATGCCTCTTCCCTCTGCCCCAGCTCCTGAGTTGGCTTCAGTGGAGGCTGATTTCCCTGGTCCTGAGATAGGTCCTATTGCACAGCCTGAGCCGTTCTCCCAGCCTTGGAGAAGGAACAAATTAATATATGGTGGAAAAAATAATCTGCTGGCTTAACCTGGGAACTCAGAGCAGAAGCAGCTCCTGTCTAACCACGAGTGGTCCACAGACTTTGAATGCTTTTCACCCTTGCGTGGACCTGTGTGGGCCCATTTCGGGAGCTTAGGCCCTTGTAGGCATAGTGAAACAATGTATGTGCCTGAGGTCTGACTACGATTGCTTCAGCTGTGTGGTGGAGAGGCAGGTTTTTGACATTTGACACCATTCTGCTTATTAAGCAAGGTCCTCACCCACCCACATCAGGGGCTTGAGGACTGGTGGCTCCACCCATGCCACCTAGCCACCCACAACAGGGGTCCAAGGACAAGTGGTGCCTCCTAGTCCTTATAGCCAAAAGCATTAGGTGCCCATGGTTTGGCTGCAGAGCTCACCCACCTGTGCGTTCTAGGAAACAGAGATGTGCTTTCCTTGCAGACACTCAGGGGATGGTTGTCAGCATTGCTCGGAGCATGACCATCTGCTGCAATGGCATGCCTATGCCTACACCAATCACCTCTGTTCCTCAAAGACTATAGGTGAAAGCCTGCACCACACACTTGGTGACCAACTCCCTGGACACCTGAGCTGAATCCATATAAGATAAATGAATGGACTTCTATGCTCATATACCTGGGAACAGCTCTAGCCATCTGGAGACAGGACAGTAGAGCTTCAAAAGCACCAATAATCAAACCCGCTCAATTGAACAGCATATTTGGGTGTATCAAAACAAAACAAAGGAAGTGGCTATGACATAGTAAGCAAACTTAAATTAATACAATAACTTATAGATGCCTCAGAGACAAGAGTCAATGTCAAATCACTTAAAGAAGCAGACCATGATCGCTTCAAAAAGCTCCCCAAACAAAGAATCAAGGAATCTTCTGGACAAAGATGTCTTCCTGGAATTACCAGAGGTAGAATACAAAAGATTAATATATAGAACTCTTGAAGAGACCAGGAAGGAGATCAGGCAAAATGCAGAATGAGCCAAGGAACACATAGATAAAGCAGCTGAGGAAATTAAGGGTATTCAAGACCATAATGACAAATTTAATAGGCTGCAAGATTCCATAGAGAGACAGCAATCAAAAATTCAGAAGATGAACAATAAAATTACAAAATTAGATAACTCAATAGGAACTCAGAGTAGCAGAATTAAGGAAATGGAAGGCAGAATTAGTAAGACTGGAGATAAAACACTTGGCACCAATATATTCAAAGAAAAATCAGATAAAAAAATTAAAAAAAAATTGAAGAAACCCTAAGAATCAAGTGGGACTCTAATTCAAGAGAAATAACCTACGAGTGATTGGAGTACCAGAACGGGGGGAAAACAGAAAATACAGAGAGAATTGTTGAAGATTTGTCAGCAGAAAACATCCCTGATATCATGAAAGACAAGAAGGTATCTATCCAAGATTCTCATTGAAGCCTGTACAAGGTATATCCCCAAAGAAAGTCACCAAGACATATTATAACCAAACTTGCCAAAACCAAAGATAAAGAGAGAATTTTAAGAGTCAATAGGGATAAACGAAAAGTCATCTACAAAGGAGAGTCAATAAGCATAAGCTCGCGCTACTCAGCAGAAACCATGCAGGCAAGAAGGCAAGAGGATGATATATTTAAAGCCTTGAAGGAAAAAAAAAACCGGCATCCAAGAATTATATATCCAACAAAGCTGTCTCTCAAATATGAAGGTAGAATTAGGACATTCCCAGATAAACAGAAGTTTAGGGAATTTGCAAAAACCAAACCAAAAATACAAGAAATACCCAAGGGAGTCCTCTGGCTAGAAAATGAATAACATCCGATAACAACCCAAGACTAGAATACTGGACAGAGAAACCAGATATCAACACAGATAGGGAAATCACAAAAATAAGTCAAGATAAAAAAAAAAATGCTCAAAACAGAGAATGACAATGTCATTATGACAACATTAAAACAATTAAGAGGGACTAAAAAATGTAGTCATAGATCTTTCATATGAAGAGGAAGGAAAGTGATATAAAAAGATAAAGCTTGTTTTAAACTTAGAAAAATAGGAGTAAAAATTAAGGTAGCCACAAAGGAGACTAACAATCCTACTCATCAAAATAAAATACGAGAAAAACATAAAGACTTAGCAAAAACAAAATCAACAACAAAGAAAGAGAGGAAAAGAAAATATATAAAGAAAAACCACTGAGCACAAAAAATTAAGTGAAAAAAACTGTCAACACACAAAAAAGACATCAAAATGACAGCACTAAACTCAAACCTATCCATAATTACACTGAATATAAACGGACTAAATGCACCAATAAAGAGTCAGAGAGTGGCAGAATGGATTAAAAAAAACATGGTCCTTCTATATACTGCCTGTAAGAGACACACCTTAGACTTAAAGACACAAACAAACTAAAACTCAAAGAATGGAAAAAAATATCAAGCAAACAACAATCAAAAAAGAAAAGGAGTGACAATATTAATTCCTGACAAAATAGACTTGAAAGTTAAATCCACCACAAAGGATAAGGAAAGACACTGTATAATTATTAAAGGGACAATATACCAGGAGGATATAACCATATTTAATATATATGCACCCAATGACAGGGCTTCAAGATACATAAAACAAACTCTAACAGCATTGAAAAGAGATAGACCGCACAATAATAGGAGACGTCAACACGCCACTTTTGGTGAAGGCAGAACATCTAGAAAGAAGCTCAATAAAGACATGGAAGATCTAAATACCACAATCAACCAACTTGACCTCATAGACAATACAGAAAACTCCACCCAAAAGCAACCAAGTATACTTTCTTTTCCAATGTGCATGGAACATTCTGTAAAATAGACCAAATATTAGGTCATAAAGCAAGCCTTAACAGAATCCAAAACTTTGAAATATTACAAAGCATCTTCTTTGACCAAAAAGGAATAAAAGTAGAAATCAATAACAGAAAAAGCAAGGGAAAAAAATCAAACAGATGGAGACTGAACAACCCCTTGCTAAAAAACTATTGGGTTGTAGAAGAAATTAAGGACGGGATAAAGAAATTCATACAATCCAATGAGAATGAAAACACTTCCTATCAGAATCTTTGGGACACAGCAAAAGCAGTGCTCAGAGGTCAATTGACAGCAATAAAACCACACCTCCAAACAGAAGAAAGGGCCAAAAATCAAAGAATTATCCCTACAACTTGAACGAATAGAAAGAGAGCAACAAAAGAGACCCTCAAGCACCAGAAGAAAGCAAATAATAAAAATAAGAGCAGAATTAAATGAAATAGAGAACAGAAAAACAATTGAAAGAGTTAACAAGACCAAAAACTAGTTTTTTGAAAAAATCAATAAAATTGATTAACTATTTTGGGCAAACTGACAAAAGGAAAACAGGAGAGGAAGCAAATAACCTGAATAAGAAATGAGACGGGCGATATCACAACAGACCTTACTGAAATTAAAAGAATCATATTAGAGTACTATGAAAAATTATACCCTAACAAATTTGAAAACCTAGAAGAAATGGATGAATTCCTAGAAACACATTACCTGCTTAAACTAACACAAACAGAAGTAGAACAACTAAATAGAGCCATAACAAAAGAAGAGATTGAAAAGATAATAAAAAAACTCCCATCAAAAAAAAAAAAAAAGCCCTGGTCCAGACAGCTTCACTGCAGAGTTCTACCAAACTTTCAGAGAAGAGTTAACACCACTACTACTAAAGTTATTTCAGAGCATAGAAGAAGATGGAATACTCCCAAACTCATTCTATGAAGCCACCATATCTCTCATACCAAAACCAGTTAAAGACACCACACACACACACACACACACACAAAATCACAGACCTACATCCCTCATGAACTTAGATGCAAAAATCCTCAACAAAATTCTAGCCAATAGAATTCAACAACATATCAAAAAAATAATTCTTCTTGACCAAGTGGAATTCATACCAGGCATGCAGGGATGGTTCAACATTAGAAAAACAATTAATGTAATCCATCATATAAATAAAACAAAAGACAAGAATCACGTGATTTTATCAATTGATGCAGAAAAGGCTCAACACCCATTCATGATAAAAACTCTCAGCAAAATAGGAATAGAAGAAAACTCCTCAACATAATAAAGGGCATCTATACAAAGCCCATAGCCAACATCATCCTAAATGAAGACAGTCTGAAAGCATTCCCCTTGAGTTTGGGAACCAGACAAGGATGCCGTTTATCACCACTGTTATTCGACATTGTGCTGGAAGTCCTAGCCAGAGGAATTAGCTAGATAAAGAAATAAAGGGCATCTAGATTGGAAAGGAAGAAGTAAAAGTATCTCTATTTGCAGATGACATGATCTTATACACGGAAAACCCTAAGGAACCTTCCAGAAAACTACTGAAACTAATAGAAGAGCTCAGCAGAGTATTGGCATACAAGATAAACATACAAAAATTGGTTGGATTCCTCTACATCAACAAAAAGAACATCGAAGAGGAAATCACCAAATCAATACCGTTTACAGTAGCCCCCAAGAAGATAAAATGCTTAGCAATAAATCTTACCAGAGATGTAAAAGACTTATACAAAGAAAACTACACTACACTTCTGCAAGACGCCAAAAGAGACTTACATAAGTAGAAAAACATACCTTACGCATGGAGAGGAAGACTTAACATTATAAAAATACCTATTCTACCGAAAGTGACATATAGATTTAATGCAATTCCTATCCATATTCCAACAACATTCTTTAATGAGATGGAGAAACAAATCACCAATTTCATATGGAAGGGAATGAGGCCCCAGAAAAGTAAAGCATTACTGAAAAAGAAGAACAAAGTGGAAAGCCTTATTCTACCTGATTTTAGAACCTATTATACCGCCACAGTAGTCAAAACAGCCAGGTACTGGTACAATAACAGATACATAGACCAGTGGAACAGAATTGAGAATCCAGACATAAATCCATCCACATATGAGCAGTTGATATTTGACAAAGGCCCCAAAACAGTTAAATGGGGAAAAGACAGTCTTTTGAACAAATGGTGCTGGCATAACTGGATATCCATCTGCAAAAAAATGAAGCAAGACCCATACCTCACACCATGCACAAAAACTAACTCAAAATGGATCAAAGACCTAAATATAAAATCTAAAACGATAAAGACCTTTGAAGAAAAAATAGGGACAATGCTAGGAGTCCTAATACATGACATAAACAGTATACAAAACATTACTGACAATGCACAAGCACCAGAAGAGAAACTAGATAGCTGGGAGCCCCTAAAAATCAAACACTTACGCTCATCCAAAGACTTCACCAAAAGAGTAAAAAGATTACCTACAGACTGGGAAAAAGTTTTTGGCTATGACAAATCCGATCAGCGTCTGATCTCTAAAATCTACGTGTTGCTGCAAAAACTCAACAACAAAAAACAAATAACTGAATTAAAAAATGGACAAATGATTTGAACAGTCACCTCACCAAAGAAGACATTCATGCAGCTAATAGATACATGAGGAAATGCTCACAATCATTAGCCATTAGAGAAATGAAAGTCAAAGCTACAATGAGATACCATCTCACCCCAACAAGGCTGGCGTTAATCCAAAAAACACAAAATAATAAATGTTGCAGAGGTTGTGGAGAAACTGGAACACTTATACACTGCTGAAGGGAATGTAAAATGTACAACCACTTTGGAAATTGATTTGATGCTCCCTTAAAAAGCTAGAAATAGAAGTACCATACGATCCAGCAATCCCAACCCTTGGATATATCCTAGAGAAATAAGTGCCCTCACATGAACAGATATATGCACACCCATGTTCATTGCAGCACTGTTTACAATAGCTAAAACATGGAAACAACAAAGGTGCCCATCAAGGGATGACTGCATAAATAAATTATGGTATATTCACGAAAGGGAATCCTATGCAATGGCTAAGAACAAGGATGAATCTGTGAAACATCTCATAACACAGAGGAATCTGGAATACATCATGCTGAGTGAAATTAGTCAGTTGCAAAAGGACAAATATTGTATGAGACCACCATTATAAGAACTGAAGAAGACTAAACACAGACGAAAATATTCTTTGATAGTTACAAGGGTGGGGAGAGAAGGAGAGGGGTATTCACTAATTAGATAGCAGAGAAGAACTACTTTAGGTGAAGGGAAAGATAACACACAATACAGGTGAGATCAGCACAATTGGACTAAACCCAAAGCAAAGAAGTTGCCTGAATACAACGAAATTCTTTGAAGGCCAGAGTAGCTGGGGCAGGAATCTGGGGACCATGGTTTCAGGGGACATCCAGGTCAATTGGCATAACACAATGTATTAAGAAAAAAGCACTCTGCATCCCACTTTGGTGAGTGCCGTCTGGGGTCATAACTGCTAGCGAGTGGACTTCTAAGATGCACCAATTGCTCTCAATCCACCTGGAGCAAAGGAGAATGAAGAACTCAAAGACATGAGGTAAAAGGAGCCCAAGAGACAGAAGGGCCACATACACCAGAGACTACATCAGCCTGAGACCGGAAGAATTAGGTGGTGCCCGGCTACTGCTGATGACTGCATTTACAGGGAATACTACAAAGAATCCCTGATGGAGCGGGAGAACAGTGAGATGAAGACCTCAAATTCTCATAAAAAGACCAGACTTAATGGTCTGGCGGAGGCTGGAGGGACCACAGGGGTCATGGTCCCCAGACACTCTGTTAGCCCAAGACTGGAACAGTTCTGGAAGCCAACTCTTCAAATGGGAATTGGACTAGACTATAAGACAGAAAATGAAACCGGTGAGGAGTGAGCTTCTTGGCTCAAGTAGGCACATAAAACTATGTGGGCAGCTCCTGTCTGGAGGCCAGATGAGAAGGCGGAGGGTAATAGAAGCTGGCTGAATGGACCTGGGGAATACAAGTTGGAGAGGAGGAGTGTGCTGTCTCATCAGGGGGAGAGCAGCTAGAAGTACATAGCGAAGTGCGTATAAGTTTTTGTATGAGAGACTGACTTGATTTGTGAATTTTCACTTAAAGCACAATAAATTTAAAAAAGAAAAAAAAAAGCAAATGACATATTTCGTTGGGCAAATCTGCTGTAAAAGACCTTTTTAAAGTGTTAAAAAGTGAAGATGTCACTTTGAAGACTAAGATGCACCTGACCAAAGCCATGGGATTTTCACTCGTCTCATATGCATGTGAAAACGGGACAATGAGTAAGGAAGACCGAAGAAGAGTTGATGTCTTTGAATTATGGCGTTGGCAAAAATACTGAATATACCATGGACTGCCAGAAGAATAATAACACTGTTTTGGAAGAAGTACAGCCAGAATACTCCTTAGAAGCGAAGATGGAAAGACTTTGTCTCACGTTATTTTGGACATTTTATCAGGATGGACTGGTCCCTGGAGATGGAAATCATGCTTGGTGAAACTGAGAGTCAGTGAAAAAAGAGGAAGACCCGCAACATGATGGATTGACACAGTGGCTGCAAAATGGGCTCAAACATAGCAACGATTATTGAAGATGGCACAGGACCAGGCAATGTTTGTTTTGTTGTGCATGGAGTCACTGTGGTTCACAAACGACTCAACGGCACCTAACAACACCAACATCATATAACCCAGAAATCCCACTCCTAGAAACATGTCCAAGAGAATGAGAACTTGTGTTTATACAAAAACGTCTATGTAAATGTTGATAGCAGCTTTATTCATAATCATTAAAAATTGGAAACAACCCAGATGTCCTTCAGCTACTAAATGAATTGGCAATGCCCTTCAGGCAAAAACTACAAGGAACAAAACCTGTAGCTGAACAACTTGCTAAAATTAATCTATGAAGAACTATGCACGTTCTGCAACCTACTTTGTATAAAATTATATATATGTATTTATATATATATGTATATTTGCTCTGAAATTAGTGCTCATCTTTGTCTTCACTAGGCTTATTTTTTCCTCAAATAGTTCCGCTAAGGAAATTATTTAAATGTTTTTCTTCTTGTGGCCTTTTTCTGTGTCTCCTGGACAGGCTAGTGTGTCTGTTTTTCTTTTGGATCTTTATTACCAAGTCTTAGTCTTTGAATCAACACTTGCTTTGAATGAACAGATTTTAGTATCGACTATTTTGCAATTGATTTCTCTTGAAGCTTTTCCTTCTCTGCATTGAATATATCCCCTGTCAATTTTAACTTGAGATACTAGTTTAAATTATTAAATGTCCTCAGATAAATAGGATACCCACACTTTGGAAAATATCTGCTGCAATTTCTTGGAATAGTTTTTTTCTTTTTACTCAACTCAGTGATCAAGCACTAGGAATGTCTTTGATTTCCTTGACTTTGGCATGAAAAGAAGAGTTGCCGTTTTGCATAAAAATTACTGATGCTATTTTATTTTCCATGTTACACTGGGAAGCTGCCTCTATCCAAAGATTTCAGAACCTATGACTTTGCTGTTTAACTATGTCATCCCTCGTATGTATTTGAGCTGACCTGATTTGAACATGGTCTAGGAGCCCTGGTGGTGCAATGGTTAAGAACTCAGCTGCTAAACGAAAGGTCGGCAATTCGAATCCACCAGCCGCTCCTTGGAAACTCTATGGGGCAGTTCTACTCTGTCTTATAGGGTAGCTATGAGTCGGAATCAACTCCACAGTGACGGATTAACATGATCTAGATCAGCAATGACAAAAAGGGTTTATCTACAGAGCTAGCCTCAGCCTTCAGGGAGTGACTGCCTACTCTAGGCTCAAGAGGGAGAGTGGCAAGATCCACTGTGACATCTGCCATGGTTGGGAGACCAAGTGGCAAGCCTGAATGTATTAGTCATCTGTTATGGATTGAATTGTGTCCCCCCAAAATGTGTGTTGTAAATCATAACCCTTGTACATGTGATATAATCCCATTTGGGAATAGGGTTTTTTGTTATGTTAATGAGGTTATGTCAATGTAAAGTGTGTCTTAAAACAATCATTTCTGAATATAAAAGCAGATTAGGCACAGAAGCAAGCAAGCAGAAGTGCGGGAAAGATAGATGCCATGTGGAGATATCCAAGGAATGCCAAGAGGAATGCTAAAGAAGCTGAGCCAAGGATATTCTTCCAAAGCAGAGAGAGCCTTTCCCCAGAGCCAGCAACATGAGTTTTGATGTCTAGCCTAAACTGTGAGAAAATTAATTTCTGTATCTTAAAGCCACCCACTTGTGGTATTTCTGTTATAGCAGCACTAAGAAACTAAGACGCCATCCCTGAAAGGATCCAGTTTTATATGATATATAAAACCTTACCTCTGTATTACTTAGCAGGACTTAAAAATTATTATCTAAATATGCCAACTTTGTATTGTACAGTTTGAAATTTGGGTTCTCTAGTAATGACAAAAATTCCTGCTGTGCTGGGAAAAAAGTAAGTCAAAGAAATTCTGAGTCAATTGTCTCGGTCAGCCTTTGATCCTTGCTTGATGCTGTTAACGGACAGAGCAAGGCCAATTATCACTAGAATGTGTGAAGTGTCAATCTGTCAACCACAGCATGGTGCACCAAGCAGGTCCAAATCCAGAAAGAAGAAATGAAATAAAATGTCAAAATTGACCAGCACTTGGAAATTCTCTCCCAATCTCCAAAAATGAGAAGAAGTGTCATCTGTCTTTTCCTGGTGATGGTCTACCCCTATCTGATCTTCGCTGAGTCTGCTCTTCCTTACAGAGGATGCTCTTTTTATCTCCCTGATTTCCTTCAGCTCTGCATCAGCACTGATGTTGAGCCTTCCTACAACAGGATCTAGTTATTCCGTTGTTCAGTGTGTAACGGACAGTGTGAACACATACAGCTTGAACCAAGCTAGTACAGATATCGCAGACTTTCAGATGGAAACCCTTAATGTAGCTGCAGGCAGTCCCCAAATTATGAAAGGGGTGTCTTTAAGAATTTGTAGGTAGGCCGGGACAGGTATGCTTATTTAGCTTTACTTCAGTGCAAGAAAAAACTCAAAGCATTTTCAATGATTTAAAGTACAGCAAGTGAAGTTCATTGTGATGAAGAATTTGTTGTGAGTAGGGATTGGTTCAATCCTTACAAAGTAAGGGCAAATTTACATAACATTAAAGGGCAGGTACAAGTCGTCCGTAAGTTGGAAGTTCTTAACGCTGGGATTTACTGCAGGAGAAAAACAACCTGGGAAACACATTATAGTTTGCTGTTACGCCTCTTCATTTTCTATGTTCTTTTTTTGAAGACAAAACCATCCAATTGCTGATTGTTTCATTTCAGAAGTGTTGCCCTCAGTGAACTTATGAATAAACAGTGCCTAGGAGCTCTTTTAGGAGCTCTCAAATGATAAATATCAATTGACCTCAGCAGAAAACAAGAACTGTTTCAATCTGAAAACACCCCAAAGGGTATTCAGTCTTTTAATTGTGAGTACTCTTTCACTAAATCAGGGAGTTCTAAAGTATGTAAAGTATGTTAAAGGAAATTTATTTTCAGTTCATGTTTCTTGTTCTGTTACTACCATCAAAATTTGGTCTGAGTTTGTAAACTGGCTAAATGATGTATGTTATTTCTTAAATTCTCAAACTCTCATTTTAGAATTTAAGGTTACTGTGAGTTTCAAGAGATCTATGATTATGAAGAATGGGACTAATGTAACTTGGTGGTAGCCTCCTAGACTCTTCATTCAGATAAGCTTGATTTGAATGCTGGGTTCATCACTATCTGTATGATGTAGGGCAAATTACTTAATCTCTCTAAGGTTCAATTCCCTCATATGTAAAAATAGGACAATAGTCACTTACATTGTAGACTGTCATACAGATGATATAAGTTAATAATAAATCACTTGCCATAGTACCTGGAATATGGCAAGAATTCAGAAAATGGGCAATAATGGTAGCCACCCAAAGGTTCTTGTAAGTATTTCATGAGATAATGAGTACAAAATACGTAATATGTTCCCAGGCATATTGTAACAACTGAATCAATGACAGCTGTTAATGGCTTTATTGCAATGTCAAAACCTTATGATAGCATGAAGTATTATGATTTAGCCATTTCATTAATCCTGTATTATTTCAACAGCCGTGGAATGCCCAACCCAATCCTAACGTTTGTCTTTAAACATAGACATTTTCTACAACATTCTGATTTTCCTCATTGCTAGTTCTCTTTTCAGAAATTTTCAGTGGCTCCCTCTTGCCTAACAAATCAAATCTAAGCTCTTAGGGGTGAAGTTGTGAATTGAGTCAGTGGCATTGGGATCAGTGTCAGAAATTCTGACTATATCATGAATAAGCAATGGGAGCCATGTAACAATTGTTCAGTTTGTTTTTTCTACCTAAATGTTATTTACCTCATCTGTAAAGAAGGACCACAGCAGTTTCTGCTCTATAGATTATTGTACAGATTCAAGGAGGTAATAATAAAGTTCTTAGGAGAGTTTATGGATATAGTAAGTTTTCAGTAAAAGTCAGCTCATTTTATCTTATTGGCAGATAATTCAGTTATTAGAATGTCCTTCCTTATATGTTCTCAAAGCCTTCCTACTTGTCCCATCCACTCTGGTTCTATAGCTATCCTCTGGAACAAGAATGAGTTAATGTCCCAATATTACTTGAATCTCTTGCTCAAGTCTTGTTTAAGTGGAGCTAAAACGAAGCCCGGTTCCAGAGTTCAAATTGTTCCTAGGAGTGTTTTCTCTGGGGCTTTTGCTGTCTAATCTCTCAAAATAGGTCAACAGCAAGTACTTCTTGGAAATCAAAAAAGTCCAGGTAGAGTAAGTAATTAGAAATTTTACTTTGAATAGATCTGCAGTATAAAATCTTTGACTATATTTGTATCAGAGAAGTATAACAAGAATCCAAAGACCACTTATGTTGGGAAACTTTTTGTACAGAAGAACATAAATTTATGGAGAAGATCACTAATTGGGGAAGAACAAAAAATATGTCTTCAGGAGTAATTTCCCTGGAGTCAGAGGGCAGACTTATTAAGGAATTATAGTCACTGATGAAATGTTCCTTCATTTTTTCATTCCTTTATCCAGTACTTACTTATTTAAGCCCTTATCAGTTGCCAGGATCTGACGCCAGATAGGTTAGAATTTGCATATTGATCCTTTACTCACTAGCTCTATGACCATGAGCAAGTGATTTAGACTTTCAAATCCCCTATGAGTATGAATTGGGGATAATAGTAGTGCCTACCTTAAAGAATAATGGGAACAAAAATCAGAAAAAGCAGGTAAGGCATAATTTAGACTCCTGAAACTAGTCTCCATACTTCCATCTTTTTATAATCTAGCCTGTACTCTTCGGCCAGATAAATAATCTTAAACCACAAATTCCACCCCTTCACAAAACTATAATGGTTTTTTATTTTTCTGAGTGGAGCTCTTTATTATTTTCTGAGGCTGATAAAAGCCCCTGATACTCTCCCCTAACCCTATGCATGCATGCGCACATTCTAGTCTTACCTGCTGTCTTAGTCATCTAGTGCTGCCATAACAGCAATACCACAAGTGGATGGCTTTAATAAAGATAAATTTATTCTCTCACAGCCTATTAGGTTACAAGTCAAAATTCAGGGTGTCAGCTCCAGGAGAAAGCTCTCTTTCTTTGTCAGCTCTGGAGGAAGGTCTTTGTTCTCAATCTTCCCCGGTTGAGGGGCTTCTCAGGCCCAGGAACCCCAGGTCCAAAGGATGCGCTCTGCTCCTGGTGCTGCTTTCTTGGTAGTATGAGGTTCCCAACTCTCTGTTTGTGGGTGACATCCCAGGGAAGACTCCCTTTACCTTGGATCAGGGAGGTGACCTGAGTCAGGACGGTGTTACAATCCCACCCTAATCCTCTTAGCATAAAATTACAATCACAAAATGGAGGACAACCACGCAATACTGGGAATCATGGCTTAACCAAGCTGATATACACATTTTTGGGAGGACATAATCCATGACATCTGCCGTTACTCCTCTTTTTGCATGTTGACTCCTAAGCCTATCTCTGATCTCACAGCTCTGTGTTTTTGCTTGCACCATTGCCTTTGGCTAAATTGCCTTGTCCACTCCTTGCCAGCATTTGAAATTCTTTCTAATATTCAAAGTTCAGTACACATATCATCTGCTTCGTAGAACAATTCAAGGTTCTGAAAACGATAAGATTTCCTTCCCCTTTTATTTCTATAGGAACACTATAGCAATATGTATACCAAACCAAACCTGGTGCCTTTGAGTAGATTCCAACTCACAGCAACCCTATAGGACAGAGTAGAACTGCCCCATATATTTCCAAGAAATGGTTAGTGGATTCGAACTGCCGATCTTTTGGTTAGCAGCCAAGTTCCAAACCACTGTGCAAACAGGGCTCCTTGACTAGCTCAGTCTATTGCAAATAGCGTGCACACACACACACACACACCCACCCATCCACCCACCAGGTTTGGTAAAATTGAATTTAATCATTTAATTTGTGCATGCTGGTATGAGGAGAGTAATAACAGAAATGCAGAGGCATGATAATCAGTGTGACTGAATTTTTTTAGATGTTGCCGATTTCCATTTACTTTCACAACAGATGGACAGGTGGCAGGATCCATTAGACCTATTTTCAAGATGCGGTTGAATTGTCTTTCTAAATGGGTATCAGCACGCTTAATTGTGGGTAACTGTGTTAAAAATTTTTTTTTAATTATATAGTCAGAAAAAGTCTCATTAAAAAGTCATAACAGCTTTAATTATTTTGTATGTATTATCCACATGATATTTTGTAAGTATAACTATTGAATGGAAAATCTAGTATATAGAAAAATTATTTTTGTATTTATGACTGTTTTATTAGAAGAATCTTGTTCAAGGAAACTGTAAAATATATTCAATGTTCATCTTTTACTGAAGTAAGAAAAAAAACACGCACATACAATCTCTTTGGAGATTTTTGAGTTTTATTCAGACCATAATTTGGTAGATGTGCCAAAGCAAGACGGACAGACAGTACTTCCTCCACTTTCTGTTTAGTGCCTTTAAATTAAATAAGCATACCATATACTATTGAAAGTAATTCTATACTTATTTCTAGTGAAAAACAATACCAGTAAATAGCATGAAGTAATTGCCTGATTGCAGCTTTTACGTATAATTATAGAACGTGGCGTCTAGTTTCAGCTAATATTTAATACAGTGATTATTTCGGGAAAATAGAGACTGCATTTTAAGCCTAAATTTCTGAAGCCCATGACATTATTGGCTCTTAAAAAACAAAGTTGTTTTCATATCCAAGAAAAATGTAACTTCTGTATTTTATATTTACAAGCTAGCCTGCTTAATGCATTATAGAAACAAAATCTAGGGTATATGCTCTCCAGTTTTCTCTACCAACCTCAGAGAGTTGGATGTTTCTGAAAATACTTTTTGGATCTTAATATTTCGCTTTTCATTGCTGAGTTGGAATATACCTGATACTGTAGGTCACCCTGGCCCTGACCTTAACCTTAGTGAATTGCTGGAGGTCTTTCTTAACTAACTAGTCTCTAATTTTAACTGCAGTTGCAGTTACTCCGTGACAATTTGCAAACACTTGGTTCATTTTTTTGTCATTTTTACAACACCACCAGGAGAGGCTCCTTTTCATGTATATCCAAGAGAAGATTATTTATCAAAACTTTTTTTTTTTTTAATTATAATATTTCCTGGGAGGTAAGGGTGTGGAGAAATGAGCACTCTAGCTCTGATAAGGAAACTGTAGAATTTTGCAGGTCAATTTGATAGTTAATCTATTAAATTTAGAAATGTTAAGCCTTTCTGACCTAGCATTTCAAACGCTAGTAAAAACTTTCATAGAAAAACCAACTTGTAATGATGGCTATGTAAATATACATGCTAATTGGAACATTATTTGTGATAACTTAAATGTCAATTGATAGGGGAATAGTTAAATACAGTAGTTCTGGCCCTGCAATGGAGTACTATGCAGATAAAGTAGATCTTAGATCTTCATGTACTAGCCTGGAAAATTTTCCCAGGATACACCCCCCCCACACACACCCAGACCCACACACACATTTATACAATTATTAATACTTGAACCATTTCTAGTTGTAAAGCAATTTCAACAGTTCAGGGAAAAGTAAATTACCCCTTGACTACCCCTTCAGTCTCAGAAGCTACACCTGTGGTACACACTGCTATCCATTTGGTGTCTAACCTTCCAAACATTTCTCTATGGATCTACATACATATATCCCCATGTAAGTATAGAGATATTTTTGGAGAGTGTTTTTACTTTAACAATAGCAATAATATTATTTACATCATTCTGGAACTTGCTTTTATTCATTAATATATCTTAAAACTCTTTCCATTTTAAAATATGTACATTTGTCATTCCTTTTAACTTCTCCATAGTTTTCCACATGATGAATATACAGCAGTTTAATTACTTCCCTATTGCTGGATGTTTAGTCTTTTTCATAATTCATCAGATATTATAATTAATGTATTTATAAAACAAATATATCTCTGCCTGCCTATTTCAATTCTTCTAGGTTAAAATTTGTTCTAGGAATTAGGGTGGTTTAGAGCCTACCAAAAACAAAATTTTTGTAAAATTTAATAATCTTATGTTGGTATATATTTAGAGAAGAATAAAAATATCAAGAAAATTTACCAAAACCATTAGTACTGGTTATCTTATGGGAAGATTGTAGAAATTTTACTTTCTATTTTATGTAGTGTTAATTATGTATAATATTCATTGTTTTTTCAATCATTAAAATACATAAAATGAAAGAGAGATTTTGCCTTGTCTTAATATAATATAGATTTTGAAGATTATCTCCACAATTTGAAATGGATCTTCTTGACTCCAGAGCTCATTTTCTTCTAGTCTTCCAATATTTTTCAGACTTGCTTAAGAATAAGTTTAAATATGCAGAATCCAAAGCTGGTTATGAAATAAGAGACTACTTACTATTCTCCCCCTTTATTCTTTCTTCTTTTTGTTACATGTGGTAATAAAATAACAGACCCCTAACTAGATGCATGACTGCCCAGCTGTAGACTCCATTTCTCAGTCTCCTTGCAGCCATTTGTGCCTGTGTAACAACACTCTGTTCAATGTGAGGGGGGTGGAATTAATGTATCTTGAGTCATCTTCTGGGACAACACCTCCTGCCTTAACTTCTTTCCTCCTTCAGCAAAACTGGAAAATAGTAACAACTGGAACAACCATCTTGGGTCAAGAAAAAGAAGCTAATTATTGGGAGTGACAGACTTGATTTGCTAGTTTGAGTACTTGAATGACATTTTGGAGCAGGCTGCCCATCTAGCCCTGACTGTCTAACTACTGTTGGATTTTTATAAGTTCTCTTTTATATTACTGTGCTTCAAGACTTTTAATTTTCTAAGAACCATCTTAGTTTATCTTTTCTTTTACTCCAGTTTTTAGAAATTAGATTCCTCACATTATGTCTTATCTTGGTTCTTTGTTTTGTATCTCAGTATCCAATTTGTGACCTCTCACCTTCTGCGTTCTTTCTATTATGAATTCTGTCCTGTAAGAGAAACATAATTAGTGTTAAGACATAAACCTTAATCTTAATTCTAGATACAGAATTCTCTAGGCAGCAAGTGATTAGAAGATGGTGATCCTAGTATTAGGTAAGAAGTTATATTATTACTGCACAAATCTTGCAGAATATCTCCGACAGAGGCGTTGACCTGTTTGGAGTCACTAAAACCATTTATTGAGTATAATGATAGCTCTCCAAACACCAGTAGGATGATTTCATCTTTTTTGTTATGACCTAGGTTTTTACAATATTTATTTGATAGATGACCAATGAACCAATCTATAAGGTTAATTGGAGTCATTCTAATTTATGATCCCTTATTTATGATTTTTTAGGGTGGGCCAAGAAACCTGGAAAAATCTACTTAAAGTATGAATTAGCAGTTTTACATGTAAGTGTAGTTAGCAGCTAAAGTTCTTTCTTGAATCCATGTTCCTCATTTGTCTTGATATATTGCTGGAAATTTCCACATTATTAATACTTTATGATTAAGGCATGGGCAATCCTTATTAAATAACAAGTATATTTTCTAGAAGGGACAATACCTAGAATAATTTTGTGAAATAAATAACGAAGATGATTAAAAGGGCCTTGATGAGTGGGCAGGATGACATGGAAGGCAGAGTTGAATGTCTAAAGTTTGGATTGCCCCAGTCTGAGCAGGTGGTGTACTGAATCTCTGAACACATGGGAAAGATTCAGAGACATGCAAGATAAGTTCTTGTCTTTATGTACCAATATAAAATAGGCTCACAAGACACATACAGTTTTCTATCCTTTAAAGATAGACCATAAAACTAAAACATATTGAATATATATTGAATCACTTTTAGAAGAAAAATGTTTTTGGGGTAGATTATAAAGTGTAGTTTTGGAAACTGTATACAAATAAAATGTAATGCTTTCACTTATTTAAAGTTCTGTATCTACCATATGATATTAGGAGTTAAGATAGTGATTATGCTCGGGGATGTCCTGACTAGAAAACGTCATGAGGTATGTTTCCGAAGTGCCGGTAATCGTTTTATTCTTGATCTGGGTACTGGTTACATAAATTTATTCACTTTGTGGAAAGGTACAAGCTGTACATATGTGAGTTGATTACTTTTCTGCATATATGTTATGCTTTAATAAAAATTTCCTTAAGAAAACAAAATATTTCTTTTTAAAATCTCAGAAATAAATCTTGCTTGACTTTCCACCAAAATTCCTTACTTTGTGTTAAAAATGCTTTCAAACATTAATAAACTTATAATGTATTGTAAGGAGCATAACCTGTTGCTGTCGAGTCGATTCCAACTGATAGCTACCCTATAGGACAGAGTAGAACTTCCTCATACAGTTTCCAAGGAGTGGATGGTGAATTTGAACTGCTGACTTTTTGGTTAGCAGCCGTAGCTCCCTGTAGCTCTTAACTACTGCACCACCAGGGCTCCATAAGGAGCATAGAATTTTAAAAACTTTATTAACTTGATTAAAACTCTTAGAAATTACATGGGAATAGGAGTCAGAAGATCTGAGTTCTAGGCCTAGTTTTACCATTAAATTACTACAAGCCTCAGTTTCCTTGTTTGTCAGATGTGGATGGTAAACCTAGGCCCACAACCATAGATACTTGTTGTGAAGTGCAAATGAGACACTATTCCTAAAAATATAAACTATGAAGGAAAACACATTTAAAGTGTATTTTTTCCTTACTCACATGTATCAAAGAAAAACATTTGTAAGGACTTCTATTTTTTAATGCATATTTAGATTAAGCAAACAATTTTAAAATCTTATTACTACTGCCTTCTGTTAAATAAAATTTTTTTTTTCTGTTATGAAGATATTCAATACACTAAGTTTACATGGATTCAGTAATGTGTAAGACCTAGCACTTGCTAGCTTTGTACTATTTTTGCTTTTGTATTTTATAATTCTATGCTGTTGGCAGATTAAGCTGACTGGTAAAAAACAAGAGAGCCTGTCATTTTCCCACTTTTTTGCTCTCTTTATAGTCACCACTTTCTGCAAATGAATTACATAAAACTAGCAAGAGTTGCGAGACATTTAAATAAACTGATGACTTATTTAACTTTGCCAACGAGCCTAAATATTTATTTTCTCTAGCCCACCACAGTCATTGGTGTCTTATGCTGCTTTATCAACCTGTTCAAACAGGTGGAGACACGTTTTGCTCAAATATATTCCTTACTCAAGAATTTTATTCTAAGTAAAGTTGAGAACTTGCATAGGAGGATACAGCAAATAAACACGTAATGAATGAATTTTGAAAAACATTTTGGGAAGGCTAAAGTGGAAAGCAGTCTAAATGAATTTCAATTACAAATGTCTTTTTCTTTCTCTCTCTCAAAAGCGTGGTCTTACACTATTTTTCTTTTAGAGCAGGCAGTTTAGCAAGCTAAGCCAAGTCTTTTTCTTGTCCTATAAATTGGTTATTTTGTAACAACTAAGAAAATATCTGATGACATAGCTTAGGTTTGCTGAGATGCAAAAGGGACATTTATTAAGATCATACAGTTTTGTCAGCACTGGAATAAGAATAATGAGGAACAAAAATAAGTAGACAGTAGATTTTACCTTAAGCATTTTATAATCCAGTTTAATTGAGGGTGGGGAAAAGGGCTCAGGACCATTGACTAGATTTTTACTTTAAATCCAGCAGAAAATTTTAATTGAGCCATAGATGAAAGCAAGGCTTTTTTTTTTTAAAAAAAGAAGTTAATCTCATATTCTGTTTATTTAGAGACTATTTATTTTTTGTTTGCTTAGCAGAGAAAAATGGTTTAACAATGAATTTACTAGTATGAAGAAAGGTAGCAATCATTTTGGATGCAAGTAGGTCCACACTAGAAGGCAGTCTGTCCTAAAGGTAATGGTAATGGTAGATATTAGCCATTGAATTATCTTAATAACAAGCTGGTTTTCTCGAGGTACCTCAATAAGATCGTTGATAGTTACTGGAGAATGTTACATTGTTGTTAAAGTACAAGCTATGGAAGAGAGCGGATATTGCTTTTGTCTCCACTGGTTTATTGGATACCATTTTTTATTAAGATAATTTAAGGTATCAGCTTAGATTGATTTGGTCCTTCAAAGATTATGAAGGAAACCTTCAAAGACTTGTGGAATAATATACACGACATGACACAGGGGCTGGCACAGAGTTCACTTCAATGTACATCTATTGGCTGAATGAATGGGTGAAAGAATCTATCATTTGACAAGAATCACTTCAGTCCTCTAGTGATTAAACAAAACATAAGAAAGAATCAGGGTAATTATTAGATTTACTTGTGGAAACATTAAAAAAAATACATCGAAACTCAACAGGACTTTCTCGTTTTTCTGGGTCTTGCAAGTTTTCTACCTTTGACACAGTGTAGTCTTACCATTTTTCTATCTCTACTTTTAGTGGAAAATGTTTGCACTTTCCTTCTCTGACAGGTTTTCACGTTACACACATTCCAGCTTTCACAGGTTTAACTGTATATGTATATATGTACAGATAGATAGGTAGACAGATGGATATATAGATAAATAGTATTTGGCATCATCTGTAAGTATGTGTTTGGGCCCAGTGTGATTCCAATGACCAAACATGTTTTGTGCCCAGTAATTTAGAAGGATCTGTTTCATTAAATAATGGGTCTAGCTGCTCTCCTTCCTGTCTTATTGTAAGAACTGCTATCAAATGCTGGTTACACGCCCATCAGAATCATGTTTTAACTTGTACTTTATTATCTAGTTACTCTATTTCCACTGTAGATACTCCCTTGGTGAAAAAGTATATATCAAAGGGTACATGAACAGCACATTGAAATGTCTCTCAGATGTTTCCTTTTGAAATGTGGAGAAGATGGTTTACCTGCAATGCAGCAGAGGTTAATAAAGGAAATGAGGGCAGGCATTTTAAAACAGTATTTAATATGAACACAACTTGGAATATCTGTATTAAATGGGTTGAGGATTGATTACTATAAGAGTCTGAGGCAAGTGAAAAACCAAAAAAATGAATTTAGGAAGCTATTACTGGACTAAAAAAAAAAAAAATTATTGGACTAGTTATTATAATTCTTAATATTAAAAGTTAACAGTGATAATAATATAACTATTACTACTTCAGAGATGAGGAAACTGCATACTAGAGCAGCCAAGTGTTTTGTAACTTTTTCCTCCAAGTACATGGCAGTACTGAAACTCAAAAAGAAGTTAATTCAGTTTTTATTAAACGTACTAATTCCCCTGCATTATGTTAACACATTTCACTTGATATAATACTTTTAACTTCCCAGAATATAATGCCAGCAAGGGATATAAAATTTAAAAATATGATTTATTGCAAGAATAATGATAATTTAGAAAATATTGAAAGGCACTGCAAAAAGTATACTTTTTAAAATGTTAACATGACTCACACCACAATGCAGTGAATTAATTAATATGACACTTTTAGCCATAGTCTTTGTGACTTCCATACAATGACTGGGTGAAACTATGCAAATATGATTATGGCCCACCAAGGGGATTGGACAGCTTGCTACTGATGGAAATAAGGTGCATGGAATCCTGTGGGAGTGGGATTATGCAAAAAAGGCATATGGAACCCTAATGAGGAGATTGGTCAGTTTTGCTAGGCTTAAAAGAGACAATCCAGAGGGGGCAGGGACTTGACTACCACCAGAAAGAAGAGACGGGATCAGAATGTATCCTTTAGACTTGGAATCTCAGTCCTGAGGACCTCCTAGACCCAGGAGACAGAGATAGAGAACTGTAACACCAGAGATGATGAGAGATGGTAAAAAGCAGTGGGAGAGAAGCAGTGACAGCAGAACCAGGAGACTGGGGTGAGGGATAGAGTGAGCTTCTTGACCCACAAAGTAAGGCGCTTACAGTGGGTGTACTGACCCGCAGAGCGAGAGAGCTGAGCACCTTCAGGCAGGAGGCTTCCTGGAGGAGTAGGGTACCACTGGGCACTTACTGGCAGAGCAAAAGAGCTTTGTAACACTTGCTCAAGCCAGGAAGAAGCCAAACCCAGGGGCCAAGGGCCAGAGAGAGGCTGAAAACCTATACTGATTGAAGAACTGTGTCCGTCGTCCCTGATCCTGTATTGTAACCTATTATCACCCTAATAAGCCCCATAATGGTAAGTATGGTCTGTGAATTCTGTGTAGCCATTACTACAATTTACCAAACGCAGCAGAGAAGTAGAGAGTGCTGTGGGACGGATGGCTGGTGCCAGAATTGGTGAAAAGGCTGGAGGGAAGAGGTATGTCTGACCTCTGCCTCATGGGAATCAGCCTTGGGCTGTTGATGCTGATAATGATTTTCCCACCTCCTGAAGTTAGAGGAGGTCAGAGGCCCCAACGTGCCTTTTTATATATACAAATATAAGATAAACACATGTAAAAATTTTATTTAACTATTAAGGTAAATGGTAAGATGGTAAAGCTGATTCCAAGAGCATTTAAGGAACTGGGTGTTTATAAGCACAAATAAAAAGAATATTAGAATAAGATTGCTAGGTTAGATCCAAAACAAGTTTGTATCTTACAAGGCAATACCAAGATTTTTAGGGTTATCATTTTTACTGCACAAAAATCTAAACCTAACCTAGGCTCCACTCAAATAAGAGATAGCAAAGAGAAAAACCCTTGGCAGAAACAATGCCCCAGTGTGAGACTGAAAGGACATGGTCCTCTCACCCACTTTACCTTATTCCAATTATCACATACATTCGCTTAACCCTATAAAAAAAAAAAAAATTAAAAATCAGCCGGAACATCACCCAGAGATAATCATTGTTTCTTTTTTATTAGCTAATTTTTTTATACAGATTTATTTATCAGACTTATATTTCTGTTTTTCTTTATATATAATTAGAAGCATATTTTTAATGTAATTTTATATTCTGCCTTTTATATGATTGTATTGTGAATATTTTACCAAGCCATGCTGTGATTTAATGGGCTATTTCAAACCACTCTGTGAGGAAGATCAGGAAAACTGGTGTTCTTATCTTGGAGATGTAGAAACTGAGGCACATACATTATGACTTCCTGTGTATTGGCAGAGGCTAAAAATCTAAGTATCCTGGCTGCTAACCTTAATTTCTTTCCATTAGGCTATGCAGTTTAATTTAATGTCTTCTCTGCTTATACCTGTCTCAAATATTTTCAATTCAAAATGACATTACTAATCTTAGTACTTCTTGATTTGGTGGATCTCCTAATGAAAATTCTCCTTGAGTATTAATATATATTAATTTACAGTGGTTTTAATTTTATCAGAGATATTATGGTTAAGAGGGATGTAAATGAGCTTTTTAAGTCCAGAATACTTAATATTACACTTAATTATTTAAATTTTATTAGTTTTTCACTGTGATGAGTTTATATTTTGAACTAAATGGGCTAATGCCTGAATGGAGATTTTCAATCCACTTAGAATGAAGTATAATCCCTAAAAGTCTATAATCACTGAATCTGTAAGCCAAAATAAAAAACATTGTCACAATTGCTACCATGTTTTAAAATGGAGTCCTATTAATACATAGAAGCCCTGGTAGCACAGTGGTTACGAGCATGGATGCTAACCAAAAGACTGACAGTTCAAATCCAGCAGGGGCTCCTTGGAAATCCTGTGGGGCAGTTCTGTTCTGTCCTATAGGGTCACTATGAGTCAGAATCAACTCAATGGCAATGGGTTTAGGTTTTTTTTTTTGGTTTATTAGTACATAAAATACCAAGGAATCAACCTTAAATGTTTTACAATATTTATTATATTTAAAGGGAAAATATTTTGCATTATTTAATTTGAAGTTATTGGGAAGTTTTAAGGGCATTTTAAATGTTGTTTTCTAGGGATTTTATCCCAAAGATATTTCCTGATCTCACTATTGAAGAATGATGTTTGTAAATAAGGTCATTACTTTGCAATTCTTAATACAAGGGAAATCACTAGGAACTGAAATTAATTCCCGCTTTATAAGGGGGGTCAAGGTAAAACTGCAGTTGAGTTATGGACTTGCATGAAAACCATTCCAGAGCAATCATTAACTCCTCATGAACACATGAGAAACAATGTGTCCAAATATAAACGGTTTCCAAAGGACATCTAATAATTGCTTTCTAAGGCCTAATGGACCTTTTGGCCAGTTTTCCTTCAAATCATCCCCTCTAATGCATTGTCAGTAATTTTACACTATGAGTTGTATGCTTTATAATTTACTTGCTTATAAAAACTAGGCCAGACCAATTAGTATGACAAAGAGGTAACTCCTCATAACAACACAGTTTGATTGATCTGGAAGAAGGCCCAAAGCAATATTGTACTGATTTGGTGATGGCAGTTTCTCTAGCCTGAGCAATTCTGTATAACAAATATTTCTAAGCTTTCTAACATTTATTTGCTTCCAAAATTACAGAACAGTTTGTTTTAGTAGAGGTAGGAAAGGAAAAATGACTGAAATGAGTTAAGCTCAATAACAGTTATTCTGTTATTAAACAGTAATTGCCCTTCCCTACTCCAAATATACCATCTGGCTAAATCACGCTCCAAAACAAAACATAGCTTACCCGAATTTCAAAAGACTAAAGGAATAATGAATAATGTGGACGAGCTAATTAACTTACACTTTCCTCTATAGGTTTAGAAACCTTCTTGACAGGTACAGAAAATAATAATTATAGCCAACATTTCTACAATGTATCCAATCACTGTTAAGTCCTTCTGTATTTATGTCCTTGTTTGATCTTCATCACAAATCAATGAGTAGCTACTATTATTATCATCTGTACTTCCCTGATAAGTTTTCAGTATCTTGCTTAAGGTCACCTAGCTGGCAATCTGTTTAATGATTTGAAAATAGGCATCATGGCAGATTGTCCTTTCCAGAAATGGCCAAAGCAATATTTTCAGTAGTGAATAGTCTTCTAAAACTACCATTTCTCATCAAGAGGTCTAGTCTATACTAACCCTCATGCCAGACATTCAAGGGCTTGTGATTCATCTGAGCAATACAGTGTGGTGGAAATAATGCTATTGGACAACCGAGGCTAGGTTATTCAAAGGGGTCAGTTTCCATTACTCTTTTTCTAGGGTCAGTCACCTTGGAACCCAGCTACCATGGAGGAAGTTCAGGCCACATGAAGAGGCCACATATAAGTATTCTAGTTGACAGCCACAGCTAAGGTCTCACCTGACAGCTAGCATCAATTTCAAGACCTCTGAGTAAGCCAGCTTTCAAGTGATTACAGCCTCTTTCCATTGAATCCTGTCCTGTTTTTCAGTCTTCCCATTTGAGGCCCTGTATATCATGGAGCAGACAAGTATACCCAATATACCCCATCTCATTTCCTAACTGAAGAACCTGTGAGCATAATAAATGGTTGAATTATGCCATTATGGGGGAGAAAGATGTGGCAGTCAGCTTCCATAAATATTTACAGCCTTGGAAACCCTGAGCAATTCTACTGTGTCCTATAGGGTCACTATGAGTCAGAACCAACTAGATGGCAGTGGGTTTGCTTTTTGGGTCTTTATGTCATTATGTTTTAGGGTAATTTCTTAAGTAGCCCTGTTGTTGTTGTTAGGTGTCATTGAGTTGATTTTTGACACATAGAGACCCCATGTGACTGACTAGAACTGCCTCATAGTGTTTTCTAGGCTGTATTTTTTGTGGGAACAGATAGCCATGTCTTTCTCCTACAGAGCAGCTGGGTGAGTTTGAACCACCAGCCTTTTGGTTAGCAGCTGAGCACTTAACCATTGCACCATCCGGGCTACTTAAGTACCCCTACTAACTGGAATAGGAAATTTAACTTTAAGTTGGTATTTTAAAATATGAGAATATGCCTTCCTCTGAGGAAAACTGGGCATAAACTATGTTATATCTCCAATTTTAAAGATTCATACTACTTCCTCAAGCATCAGAATTATATACACAATTCTACATTATGGGACGTTCAATGTTTGGGGGTCCTGCCTCCTCTTACCTTTACTGTATGACTTCTAATTTCTGAAGGGTCAGGAAGGAGAGGAAAAATGAGAAATTTAGTGGTATTTTTGACAAATATGTTTTATGTTTTTCACCTTACCCTGGTGGCGTAGTGGTTAAGTTCTAGGGCTGCTAATCAAAGGGTCGGCAGTTCGAATCCACCAGGCGCTCCTCGGAAACTCTGCGGAGCAGTTCTACTCTGTCCTATAGGGTCGCTATGAGTCGGAATCGACTCGACGGCACCAGGTTTTTATTTTTTTGTTAACTTTGTCAAATACTGTTTTTTTTTGGTGATGGCTATTTTCCTCTATCGCCCCCTCCCCCAATCTTTTATGACCAAGGCACAGAAAGTCACTGACAATAGCTACTGGGGGGTTTCTTGTAGCTATCATATGTATAGAAACCTGATGGTACAGTGGTTAAGAGCTACAGCTTTTAGACAAAAGGTTGGCAGTTTGAATCTACCAACTGCTCCTTGGAAACACTATGGGGCAGTTCTACTCTGTCCTATAGGGTCACTATGAGTCAGAATCAACTCGATGGCAACAGGTTTGGTTGGTTTGGATCATATATGCACTGGATGTTACTTTCAAAATATAGTGCTAAATTTTATTTCCACTTGTTCAAGGAATGAAGAGTGATACAATGAAAGAAGAATATTGTGCTTCGACAAAATAGATGATTTAGTGTGGCTCCTCCTTTCCTGATTGCCTCTCACCTGCCTGATTTCTTCTTTCCTCAAGTACTCTGCCTGTCCTTTTGTTGAAGTGCAGCAAGGTGCCCATACTTGGGCAAAACTATTAAAATTAGTTTTCTTCATGTATGATGTCCTTGCACAACTCATCTTGTCTTCAGTCATTAGCATTCAACGAGTCTCTAAATGCAGATGGGTTATACTCAAGGTCATATTTTGGCTCTTGTTCTAATTTTCTTCAGCTTCAACTTGAACTTGCATATGAACAATTGATGGTCTGTTCCACAGTCGGCCCCTGGCCTTGTTTTGACTGATGATATTGAGCTTTTCTATCATCTCTTTCCACAGATGTAGTCATTTAGTTCCCGTGTATTCTATCTGGTGAGGTCCATGTGTACAGCCACTGTTTTTGTTGTTGAAAAAAGGTATTTGCAATGAAGAAGTTGTTGGTCTTGCAAAATTCCATAATGCAATCTCCAGGGTCATTTCTATCACCAAGGCTGTATTTTCCAACTACAGATGCTTCTTCTTTGTTTCCAACTTTAGCATTCCAATCTCCAGTAATTATCAATGCATCCTGATTGCATATTCCATCAATTTCAAATTCATCTTTGGCATTAATGATTGGTGCATAAACTGAGAATTTAAAATGGATGCATGTCTCAAGAGAAAATAGAAAAATGAAGTGATAGTTTTATAAAAGAAAACCGACAGCTATGGACTAATGGCTTGTCATTTAGTTATAGCTGGAAATTTAGAAAGAAACCGGACAACATAGTTAGGTGCTGAGCAGAAGGAAAATTCAGATAAAAGAGTTCGCTCTTTCCTGATTAGTGATAAATCATTCCATGTAGTAAATGTGAAAATAGAACCAAAATTAATGATTCATCTTAAGAGGACCTAGTGCTCAGTGCTCAAATGACTAAATAGAACTAGGGGCTCAGAATCTGGAACATGGAGTATATAATAGAAACTTGGATACTTGAATGTTTAAAAAACCAGGGCAAATAATGTGCCCATAAAATAAAAATTAGCATGGAAATTAATCTTAATATCTGAACTAAACATGACTTTCTCCTAGAAAACAAGAAGGTGTTGATCTCCCAAAATAATAACTCAAACTTTAGAAGCCTATTTTTTGTTTCCTTGTTTAAGCAAAAACAAGCATACGAAACTCAAAACTGCAATGGTTTTGTTGTCAGACCTATCATTTTCTCTCTGACTTACTCATGAGGCCATTTTGTCCACCCTGCAGGGCAAAGTGAGTTGTGTGAAACCCAAGTAAAAAATAAGAATAACCAAAGTAAAAATAATATTGGTGCAATTGCTGAAGTACTTAGCTTCCTCTGGGTTTTGGAGTTGCAAAGAAAACTTAAGTCTCGTGTTTGCTGCCAAATTCAATGCTGGGATAAACTCCTTGCCATCGAGTCAATTCCAACTCATAGCAACCCTACAGGACAGAGTAGAACTGCCCAATAGCATTTCCAAGGAGTGGCTGGTGGATTTGAAATTTTTGATTAGCAGCCGAACTCTTAACCACTATACCACCAGGGCTTCAACATACGCATAAGTGGTGGCAAAAATGTGAGCTGGATAAGAGATTTGGGTAAAGAGGCCATTCCGTATCCTTCCCTATCATCTCTGACCATATTGTATTCCAGGCGTCTTCTCCCTGATCTTTATCCAGACTGCCTGGACTGAATTCAAAGGCAATTCTAAATCATGGGTGCATCTATATTCACAGCTGTATGTTTGACACACATGGAACTGTTATGTTTACTTCTGAATTGGAACAAATTTAGTAAATGGGTAATCAGTGAATGTATTCATTAATAATGGTAACAGCACCTATCATCTATTGGCTGTTTTCTTACGCTAAACGCTGTGCTAAGCATTTACAAACTTCATCTCGTTGATCAGCATGGTCAGGTTAGTAGCTCAATGTCACACAGCTAGTTAGTGAAAGAACCCAAGCCTAATCCGCAGCTCCGATATTTTGTTGGCAAATACAATGCTATGTGGAACTCCCTTTAGAAGTTACTCATCTTCCGGGGGAAAAAATATTTATCTAAATCTGTCTTTATCTATAGTGACCTGGGAAGCATATAGATTTTAGAGTACTCATAGGATCCCTGGTGGTGAAGTGTTTAAGAGCTATGGCTATAACCAAAAGGTCAGCAGTTGGAATCCACCAGCCACTCCTTGGAAACCCAGTGGGGCGGTTCTACTCTGTCCTATAGGTTTGCTATGAGTTGGAATCAACTCGATGGCAAAGGATTTGTTTTTGTTTCGATAGGAAACACTGGAGATATGTATATCTCAAAAAGGTCACTTGTTTGTATTATCTCACTGATGACTAAATGTATCATAAGAAAAGCTATTCCTCCTTCAATTTTATTTTATCATGTTTGGTCACCGTGGAGAATAAGAATTTGCTAGTATTTCTCCAGAGAAGGTACTTCTCTGGATTTGCATTATTTTTTTAATAGACAGGTAGCAAGCAATAGCTCTAAGTTATCTTTATCTAAGTCTTTCTGAAATTGGAGCTTAGTATCAGAAACAAAAGGATTATTTTTTAAATGTATGTACTCTTTGGATTTAGTAAAAAAAAAAAAACAAACCTCATTAAGTATGTGAATAAGAGTGTTTGTTTTTATTTACGCAAGAGAGAACATCCACAATTCTCGAAAGCAGTACTACTAGAAGGGTAGTCATGGCATGGTGTAGTCTATGGACTGTTTGCTACTGGTCTACATGATAAGTTCTCACACTGAGAGTAAACATTTCGAAATTTTTATAGCAATTAACCTTGCCATGGTATACAGATATGTGATTATTTTTCTAGCAGTTTATTTTTATTATATTTTATAGAAGTGTCAGTCCACCATGGGTTGTAAATTAAAAACAAAATTAAAAAAAAAAGGCTGTCCTTCATCATAGAATTTGTAAAGTATTTATCTACAAAATAGAAAATTTCAGCCAAAATAAGAGTCCGCCTAGAGTATCCAGATTGTACAGACAATTTTATTTTTTATCTGTTACTTAAATTTTTGGTATGAATGTCTCATTTTCACTTTTTTAAGAAATAGCTTTCTGTATACAAAAAATATGATCCTTACTTTCTGTCTGCCAAGTCTCCTTGGCCTCTTCTCAACTCAATTGTCTGAGAAAAATCAATTTTTATTTCAATATTGAAAAAGGATCATGGTTACCCATGCTTCTTAGCTTCTTCCGAATCTAATTCAAGGTCTACATCATAGTGTCAGGAGATCAGAGAAGTAGTTCTTGTCTAATCCACAAGCTCTTTTGCAATTTAGAGCTTCAAAAACATCAAGGACACAGAGTTCACTGAGAAAATTAACCAATGTCTTGTGAATAAAGTGTGGACATAAAGCACCCAGCAATAACAAATGGAGTTAGGCAGTTGGCAGCAAGGAGAAATCAATAGCATCTTTGTGTGGTGACGAGAAAGGCTGACTGATTTGTGGTATCATTCTGAGTTCTGGGCATCAGTTAGAGTACTTTTTTTTTTCATTTCTACAATGTTTATTATTTTTTCTTATTATAAAAGCAATATTTAATCATCATATACAAATTTAAAGTGTAGAAAGCTCTAACAATGAAAATAAAAATCATACATATTCCCACCACCCAGAGATAACTGCTTACATACTCTATCCAGTCTTATATATATAAATAAAAAAAATAAAAATAAATTTTTTTTATTAGGCATTATTTGTACACATGACTTTTTCTTAATAATTTTTATTGTGCTTTAAGTGAAAGTTTACAAATCAAGTCAGTCTCTCACACAAAAACCCATATACACCTTGCTACGCACTCCCACTCTCCCTCTAATGAGACAGCCTGCTGTCTCTCTCCACTCTCTCTTTTCGTGTCCATTTCACCAGCTTCTAACCCCCTCCACTCTCTCATCTCCCCTCCAGGCAGGAGATGCCAACATAGTCTCAAGTGTCCACCTGATCCAAGAAGCTCACTCCTCACCAGCATCCCTTTCCAACGCACTGTCCAGTCCAATCCATGTCTGAAAAGATGGCTTCAGGCATGGTTCCTGTCCTGGGCCAACAGAAGGTCTGGAGGCCATGACCACCAGGGTCCTTCTAGTCTTAGTCAGACCATTAAGTCTGGTCTTATGAGAATTTGGAGTCTGCATCTCACTGCTCTCCTGCTCCCTCAGGGGTTCTCTGTTGCGTTCCCTGTCAGGGCAGGGTTGTAGCCAGGCACCATCCAGTTCTTCTGGTCTCAGGATGATGTAGTCTCTGGTTCATGTGGCCCTTTCTGTCTCATGCGCTCGTAATCACCTTGCATCCTTGGTGTTCTTCATTCTCCTTTGATCCAGGTGGGTTGAGACCAATTGATGCATCTTAGATGGCTGCTTGCTAGCGTTTAAGACCCCAGATGCCATTCTTCAAAGTGGGATGCAGAATGTTTCTTTATCGATTTTATTATGCCAATTGACTTAGATGTCCCCTGAAACCATGGTCCCCAGACCCCTGCCCCTGCTATGCTGGCCTTCGAAGCATTCAGTTTATTCAGGAAACTTCTTTGCTTTTGGTTTAGTCCAGTTGTGCTGACCTCCCCTGTATTGTGTGGTATCTTTCCCTTCACCTAAAGTAGTTCCTATCTACAATCTAATTAGTGAATGCCACTCTCCCACCTTCCCTCCCTCCCCCGTCTCGTAACCACAAAAGAATGTTTTCTTCTCAGTTTAAACTATTTCTCAAGTTCTTATAATAGTGGTCTTATACAATATTTGTCCTTTTGCATCTAATTTCACTCAGTATAATGCCTTCTAGATTCCTCCATGTTATGAAATGTTTCACAAATTCCTCACTGTTCTTTACTGATGTGTAATATTCCACTCCGTGAATATACCATAATTTATTTATCCATTCATCCATTGATGGGCACCTTGGTTGCTTCCATCTTTTTGCTGTTGTAAACAGTGCTGCAATAAACATGGGTGTGCATATATCTGTTCATGTAAAGGCTCTTATTTCTCTAGGATATATTCCCAGGAGTGGGATTGCTGGATTGTATGGTAGTTCTATTTCTAGCTTTTTAAGGAAGAGCCAAATCAATTTCCAAAGTGGATATGCCACTTGACATTCCCACCAGCAGTGTATAAGTGTTCCAATCTCTCCACAGCCTCTCCAACATTTATTATTTTGTGTTTTTTGGATTAATGCCAGCCTTGTTGGAGTGAGATGAAATCTCATTGTAGTTTTGATCTGCATTTCTCTAATGGCTAATGATCTCGAACATTTCCTCATGTATCTGTTAGCTACCTGAATGTCTTCTTTAGTGAAGTGTCTATTCATATCTTTTGCCCATTTTTTAATTGGGCTATTTGTCTTTTTGCAGTTGAGTTTTTGCAGTATCATGTAGATTTTAGAGATCAGGCATTGATCAGAAATGTCATAGGTAAAAACTTTTTCCCAGTCTATAGGTAGTCTTTTTACTCGTTTGGTGAAGTCTTTGGATGAACATAGGTATTTGATTTTTAGGAGCTCCCAGTTATCTAGTTTTTCTTCTGCATTCTTTATAATGTTTTATATACTGTTTATGCCATGTATCAGGGCTCCTAACATAGTCCCTATTTTTTCTTCCATGATCTTTATCATTTTAGATTTTATATTTAGGTCTTTGATCCATTTTGAGCTCATTTTTGTGCATGGAATGAGGTATGGATCTTGTTCTGTTTTTTTGCAGATGGATATCCACTTATGCCAGCACCATTTGTTCAAAAGACTGTCTTTTCCCCATTTAACTGTTTTGGGGCCTTTGTCAAATATCAGCTGCTCATATATGGGTGGATTTATGTCTGGATTCTCAATTCTGTTCCATTGGTCCATGTATCTGTTGTCGTACAAGTACCAGGCTGTTTTGACGACTGTGGCGGTATAATAGGTTCTAAAATCAGGTAAAGTAAGGCCTCCCACTTTGTTCTTCTTTTTCAGTAATGCCTTACTTATCCAGGGCCTCTTTCCCTTCCATATGAAGTTGGTGATTTGTTTCTCCATCTCCTTAAAGAATGTCCTTGGGATTTGGATTGGAATTGCATTAAATGTATAGATCGCTTTAGGCAGAATAGATGTTTTTATAAAATTAAGTCTTCCTCTCCACGAGCAAGGTATGCTTTTCTACTTACGTAAGTCTCTTTTGGTTTCTTGCGGAAGTGTGCACATGACTTTTGATAGTGACTTTTTACTTATTGTTATCTAGTAATTTTTTCTCATGAAATTTAGAATTCGAAAACAAGATTTTAAAAATCTATATAATATTTCATTATATATTTAAAAATTTCCTCAATGCTGGACATTTAATTTTCTATTTTTCCCTATAAAAATTACAACAAACAGCATTCTTGTTTATACTTATTTGTCTTTATTTCTGACCATTCTTTTTGATTAATTTATACAATATTGTATTTTTACTGAATTACAGATTTTTTTTTTTACTGGAATAACATATTTTTGAAATTACTGTTATTAATTTAAATATGTGTAATACCTAGTTTGGTTCATTGCAAAATAAATTTAAATTCTTTCAATATAATTTTAAAAAATGAAACTACATATTCATGGACTAATAAAAATATATAATATAGAAAGGCATATTAAAAAAAGATACTTAATACACCTGTCCACAATGAAGCTTACCATAAAAGAAAATTTTAAAGGATTTTTGTTTTTAGCTCTTGTTATTACCACTGTTGCTTAATCATAATATTCTTATAAAATTATTTCTTGATCAATGAACATTGGGTATTTTCTATTTATTCTTGCTTTAGAGATAAGAATGTCTCCTTCTTATACTCCCCATGCCCCATCTACTCTCCTATTTTTGATAGTTACATGGTTTCTTTCTTTTTTTTTTTTTAATTGATTTTCTTTCTAGTTTCCTGACCCCTCACTATGTTAGGATAAGGATATTCACCCTTATGCTTCTCTCCCCCTTTCCATCATATAAAATTTTCTGCCTTCTATTTTTTTTTTTTTTAATTTTTATTAAGCTTAAAGTGAACATTTACCATTCCAATCAGTCTGTCACATGTAGGTTTGCATACATCTTACTCCCTTCTCCCACTTGCTCTCCCCCTATTGAGTCAGCTCTTAGAGTCTCTCGTTTCGTGCCAATTTTGCCATCTTCCCTCTCTCTCTATCTTCCCATCCCCCCTCCAGACAAGAGTTGCCAACACACTCTCCCGTGTCCACCTGATTTAATTAGCTCACTCTTCATCAGCATCTCTCTCCCCCGCACTGACCAGTCCTTTTCATGCCTGATGATTTGTCTTTGGGGATGGTTCCTGTCCTGTGCCAACAGAAGTTCTGGGGAGCATTGTCTCTGGGATTCCTCTAGTCGCAATCATACCATTAGGTGTGGTCTTTTAATGAGAATTTGGGGTCTGCATCCCATTGGTCTCCTGCTCCCTCAGGAGTTGTCTGTTGTGCTCCCTGACAGGACAGACATCGATTGTGGCCAGGCACCAACTAGTTCTTCTGGTCTCAGGATAATGTAGGTCTCTGGTTCATGTGGCCCTTTCTGTCTCTTGGGTTCTTAGTTGTCGTGTGACCTTGGTGTTCTTCCTTTGCCTTTGCTCCCAGTGGGTTGAGACCAATTAATGTATTTTAGATGGCCGCTTTTTGGCATTTAGGACCCCAGGTGCCACAATTCAAAGTGGGATGCAGAGTGTTTTCATAATAGAATTGTTTTGCCCATTGACTTAGAAGTCCCCTCAAACCAAGTTCCCCAGACCCCAGCCCCTGCTTCGCTGACCTGTGAAGCTTTCATTTTATCCCGGAAACCTCTTTACTTTTAATCCAGTCCAATTAGTCTGACCTTCCTTGTTTTGAGTGTTGTCTTTCCCTTCACCTAAAGCAGTTCTTATCTACAGATTGATCAATAAAAAGCCCTCTCCCTCCCTCCCTCCCTCCCTCCCCCCTTTGTAACCACAAAAGTATGTGTTCTTTTCCGTTTTTTCTATTTCTCAAGATCTTATAATAGTGGTCATATACAATATTTGTCCTTTTGCAACTGACTCATTTCGCTCAGCATAATGCCTTCCAGATTCCTCCATGTTATGAAATGTTTCAGAGATTCGTCACTGTTCTTTATCGATGCGTAGTATTCCATTGTGTGAATATACCACAATTTATTTACCCATTCGTCCGTTGACGGACATCTTGGTTGCTTCCAGCTTTTTGCTATTGTAAACAGAGCTGCAATAAACATGGGTGTGCATATATCTGTTTGTGTGAAGGCTCTTGTATCTTTAGGGTATATTCCGAGGAGTGGGATTTCTGGGTTGTATGGTAGTTCTATTTCTAACTGTTTAAGATAACGCCAGATGGATTTCCACAGTGGTTGTACCATTTTACAATCCCACCAGCAGTGTATGAGAGTTCCAATCTCTCCGCAGCCTCTCCAACATTTATTATTTTGTATTTTTTGGATTAATGCCAGCCTTGCTGGTGTGAGATGGAATCTCATCATAGTTTCAATTTGCATTTCTCTAACAGCTAATGATCGAGAGCATTTTCTCATGTATCTGTTGGCTGCCTGAATATCTTCTTTAGTGAAATGTGTGTTCATATCCTTTGCCCAGTTCTTGATTGGGTTGTTTGTCTTTTTGTGGTTGAGTTTTGACAGAATCATGTAGATTTTGGAGATCAGGCGCTGGTCTGAGATGTCATAGCTGAGTATTCTTTCCCAGTCTGTAGGTGGTCTTTTTACTCTTTTGGTGAAGTCTTTAGATGAGCATAGGTGTTTGATTTTTAGGAGCTCCCAGTTATCTGGTTTCTCTTCATCATTTTTGGTAATGTTTTGTATTCTGTTTATGCCTTGTATTAGGGCTCCTAGGGCTGTCCCTATTTTTTCTTCCATGATCTTTATCGTTTTAGTCTTTATGTTTAGGTCTTTGATCCACTTGGAGTTAGTTTTTGTGCATGGTGTGAGGTATGGGTCCTGTTTCATTCTTTTGCAAATGGATATCCGGTTATGCCAGCACCATTTGTTAAAAAGACTATTATTTCCCCAATTGACTGACACTGGTCCTTTGTCAAATATCAGCTGCTCATACGTGGATGGATTTATATCTGGATTCTCAATTCTGTTCCATTGGTCTATGTGCCTGTTGTTGTACCAGTACCAGGCTGTTTTGACTACTGTAACTATATAATAGGTTCTGAAATCAGGTAGGGTGAGGCCTCCCACTTTCTTCTTCTTTTTCAGTAATGTTTTGCTTATCCGGGGGTTCTTTCCTTTCCATATGAAATTAGTGATTTGTTTCTCTATCCCCTTGGTATTTGGATTGGAAGTGCGTTATATGTATAAATGGCTTTTGGTAGAATAGACATTTTTACTATGTTAAGTCTTCCTATCCATGAGCAGGGTATGTTTTTCCACTTAAGTATGTCCTTTTGAATTTCTTGTAGCAGAGTTTTATAGTTTTCTTTGTATAGGTCTTTTACATCCTTGGTAAGATTTATTCCTAAGTATTTTATCTTCTTGGGGGCTACTGTGAATGGTATTGATTTGATTATTTCCTCTTCGGTGTTCTTTTTGTTGATGTAGAGGAATCCAAGTGATTTTTGTATGTTTATTTTATATCCTGAGACTCTTCCAAACTCTTCTATTAGTTTCAGGAGTTTTCTGGAGGATTCCTTAGGGTTTTCCATGTATACGATCATGTCATCTGCAAATAGTGATAGCTTTAGTTCCTCCTTACCAATCTGGATACCCTTTATTTCTTTGTCTAGCCTAATTGCACTGGCTAGGACTTCAAGTACGATGTTGGATAAGAGCGGTGATAAAGGGCATCCTTGTCTGGTTCCCGTTCTCAAGGGAAATGCTTTCAGGTTCTCTCCATTTAGAGTGATATTGGCCGTTGGCTTTGCATAGATGCCCTTTATTATGTTGAGGAATTTTCCTTCAATTCCTATTTTGGTTAGAGTTTTTATCATAAATGGGTGATGAACTTTGTCAAATGCCTTTTCTGCATCTATTGATAAGATCATGTGGTTTTTATCTTTTGTTTTATTTATGTGATGGATTACATTAATGGTTTTTCTGATATTAAACCAGCCTTGCATACCTGGTATAAATCCCACTTGATCAGGGTGTATTATTTTTTTGATGTGTTGTTGGATTCTATTGGCTAGAATTTTGTTGAGGATTTTTGCATCTATGTTCATGAGGGATATAGGTCCAAAGTTTTCTTTTTTTGTAATGTCTTTACCTGGTTTTGGTATCAGGGAGATGGTAGCTTCATAGAATGAGTTGGGTAGTATTCCGTCTTTTTCTATACTTTGAAATACCTTCAATAGTAATGGTGTTAAGTTTTCTCTGAAGGTTTGGTAGAACTCTGCAGTGAAGCCATCTGGGCCAGGACTTTTTTTTGTTGGAAGTTTTTTGATTACCGTTTCAATCTCTTTTTTTGTTATGGGTCTATTTAGTTGTTCTACTTCTGAATGTGTTAGTTTAGGTAGGTAGTATTGTTCCAAGAATTTATCCATTTCTTCCAGGTTTTCAAATTTGTTAGAGTACAATTTTATGTAGTAATCTGATATGATTCTTTTGATTTCATTTGGTTCTGTTGTGATGTGGTCCTTCTCGTTTCTTTTTCAGGTTATTTGTTTCCTTTCCTGTTTTTCTTTAGTTAGTCTAGCCAGTGGTTTATCAATTTTGTTAATTTTTTCAAAGAACCAGCTTTTGGCTTTGTTAATTGTTTCAATTGTTTTTCTATTCTCTAATTCATTTAGTTCAGCTCTAATTTTTATTATTTGTTTTCTTCTGGTGCCTGATGGATTCTTTTGTTGCTCACTTTCTATTTGCTTAAGTTGTCGGGACAGTTCTCTGATTTTGGCTCTTTCTTCTTTTTGTATGTGTGCATTTATTGATATAAATTGGCCTCTGAGCACTGCTTTTGCTGTGTCCCAAAGGTTTTGATAGGAAGTATTTTCACTCTCGTTGCTTTCTAAGAATTTCCTTATTCCCTCCTTGATGTCTTCTATAACCCAGTCTTTTTTCAGGAGGGTATTGTTCATTTTCCAAGTATTTGATTTCTTTTCCCTAGTTTTTCTGTTATTGATTTCTAGCTTCATTGCCTTGTGGTCTGAGAGGATGCTTTGTAATATTTCGATGTTTTGGATTCTGGAAAGATTTGTTTTATGACCTAATATGTGGTCTATTCTAGAGAATGTTCCATGTGCACTAGAAAAAAAAAGTGTATTTTGCAGCAGTTGGGTGGAGAGTTCTGTATAAGTCAATGAGGTCAAGTTGGTTGATTGTTGTAAGTAGGTCTTCCGTGTCTCTATTGAGCTTCTTACTGGATGTCCTGTCCTTCTCCGAAAGTGGTGTGTTGAAGTCTCCTACTATATATGTGGAGGTGTCTATCTCATTTTTCAATTCTGTTAAAATTTGATTTATGTATCTTGCAGGCCTGTCATTAGGTGCGTAAATATTTAATATGGTTATGTCTTCCTGATCAATTGTCCCTTTTATCATTATATAGTGTCCTTCTTTATCCTTTGTGGCGGATTTAAGTCTAAAGTCTATTTTGTCAGAAATTAATATTGCTACTCCTCTTCTTTTTTGCTTATTGTTTGCTTGATATATTTTTTTCCATCCTTTGAGTTTTAGTTTGTTTGTGTCTCTAAGTCTAAGGTGTGTGTCTTGTAGGCAGCATATAGATGGATCGTGTTTTTTTATCCAGTCCATGACTCTCTGTCTCTTTATTGGTGCATTTAGTCCATTTACATTCAGTGTAATTATAGATAAATAAGTTTTTAGTGCTGTCATTTTGATGCCTTTTCATGTGTGTTGTTGGCCATTTCATTTTTCCACATGCTTTTTTGTGCTGAGACGTTTTTCTTAGTAGCTTGTGAGATCCTCATTTTCATAATGTTTAACTTTGTGTTTATTGAGTCGCTACGTTTTTCTTGGCTTTTTTCTTGAGTTATGGGATTGATATTCCTTTTTGTGGTTACCTTTTTATTTACCCCTATTTTTCTAAGTAAAAACCTAACTTGTATCCTTCTACTTCGCCTTGTATCACTCTCCGTCTGGCAGTTCAATGCCTCCTATATTTAGTCCCTCTTTTTGATTATTGTGATCGTTTATCTATTGATTTCCATGATTTCCTGTTGTGTGTATTATTTTGTTTATTTATTTATTTTTTAGAATTAGTCTTAATTTGTTTGTTTTTGTGCTTTCCCTATTTGAGTTGCGTTGGTATCAGGACGTTCTGTTTTGTGACCTTGTTTTGTGCTGGTACCTGATATTATTGGTCATCAGGCCAAACAATCTCCTTTAGCATTTCTTGCAGTCTTGGTTTAGTTTTTGCAAATTCTCTAAACTTGTGTTTATCTGTAAATATCTTAATTTCTCCTTCATATTTCAGAGAGAGTTTTGCTGGATATATGATCCTTGGTTGGCAGTTTTTCTCGTTCAGTGCTCTGTATACGTCGTCCCATTCCCTTCTTGCCTGCATGGTTTCTGTTGAGTAGTCTGAACTTATTCTTATTGACTCTCCCTTGAAGGAAACCTTTCTTTTCTCCCTGGCTGCTTTTAAAATTTTCTGTTTGTCTTTGGTTTTGGCAAGTTTGATGATAATAGGTCTTGGTGTTTTTCTTTTTGGATCAATCTTAAATGGGGTTCGATGAGCATCTTGGATAGATATCCTTTCGTCTTTCATGATGTCAGGGAAGTTTTCTGTCAGGAGTTCTTCAACTATTTTCTCTGTGTTTTCTGTCCCCCCTCCCTGTTCTGGGACTCCTATCACTCGCAAGTTATCCTTCTTGATAGAGTCCCACATGATTCTTAGGGTTTCTTCATTTTTTTTAATTCTTTTATCTGATTTTTTTTCAGCTATGTTGGTGTTGTTTCCCTGGTCCTCCAGAAGTCCCAGTCTACATTCTCATTGCTCGAGTCTGCTCCTCTGGCTTTCTATTGCGTTGTCAAATTCTGTAATTTTATTGTTAATCTTTTGGATTTCTACATGCTGTCTCTCTATGGATTTTTGCAACTTGCTAATTTTCCCACTATGTTCTTGAATAATGTTTTTGAGTTCTTCAACAGTTTTAACAGTGTGTTCCTTGGCTTTTTCTGCATTTATCCTAATTTCATTTGTGATATCTTTAAGCATTCTGTAAATTAGTTTTTTATATTCTGTATCTGATAATTCCAGGATTGTACCTTCATTTGGGAAAGACTTTGATTCTTTTGTTTGGGGGGTTGGAGAAGCTGTCATGGTCTGTTTCTTTATGTGGTTTGATATGGACTGCTGTCTCCGAGCCATCACTGGGAAACTAGATTTTCCAAGTAGTCAGCTGGTACGCTGGCTCCTGGTTCTGAAAACGGTCGCTGTCTGCCCGTATTTGTTCGTTTTCCGTCTCTAAGTCTGCGCTTGTTGTTCAGAGTTCGTAGATTGTTATGTATGTGATCGATTCCCTTGTTTTTCCGAGTCTTTGTTGCAAGAGGGATCCGCGGTAGCGCCCATCTAGTCCGCCATCTTGGCCCCCGGGGTTCTGCCTTCTATTTTTTGTCCTTTTAATTTTACATTCTGAAGAATAAAGAGGTTTGTATTCCATTCTATACGCACAATTCGGTTTTCTGAATATTCTGTCTCTGTGCGTTGATGCCGACAGATGTAAAATTGAAGTAAATATTTTATTAACATAAGGGAATAAAGAGATCAGATGCATGGCAAAAAAATGAAATATTCAAGATGGTTTAACATCTATCCTGTGAATGATCCAGAAAAGGAAGCCTGAGATGATGGAGCTGAAGAAAGGAGCAATGAGACAAGGAGGGAAATATCATGAGCTAAAGATCACGGTCTTTAGACTCTACAGAATGGCTGGGATTCCGGTGCAGCAAAATGGGCAAAATATGACCAGCAACTGGATTTTGAAACATGGGGTTAGAGAGAAAAATCCTGAATGCTTGTGTCGAGTTAAAAACAGGTCATTTACAAAGGGATAAGAATCAATCTGATATTAGACTTTTCATCCGAAAGACGATGGGACCATGCCTTTAAGTCCCTGTGGGAAAATGTTTTTCAACCTAAAATCTACGCCCAGTCAAATTGTCAGCTAAATGTGAGGGTAGCATACAGATGTTTTATGTATGGAAGCATACAGAAAAGTTGCTTACCATGCACCTCTTCCAAGATATTTTTGCTTATTCAAGATCACACAGGTTTTCTGCTAGAAGTTTTATAATTTTATGCTTTAGGTTTAGATCTATAGGACTATGATCTGTTCTGAGTTGATTTGTGTATGATGGACTTATTTATTGCACCTAGATATGTGTTTCTCCGCCATTTCTTGAAAAGTGAATTTTTCTACTGAATTGCATTTGTTCAGTGTTGCAAATAAGTTGTTTAAAAAAATTTTTTTTTTTTTAATGTGTGTGGGGCTGTTTCTATCTTAAGTCAGTATAACACTCTATGAATGACTGGTAACTTTATAAGTCTTTAAATCAGGTAGTATAAGCTTACCATATTTGTCATTCTCTTTCAAATTGGTAGGTTTATATTGGGTGATTTCAAGAGTTATTAAAAGTACCATATTTTTGTGCAAATTATCGCGCACTTCTATGTTTGCTTGTCAACCGTGCCTTCTCCCCTGCACCCCCGCAGGCTGTTTTCATAAGAGCCGCTATGCCAATCTTTTTGTTTACATGTAGCTGTAAAAAAAAAAAAAAAAAATGGTGCGCTTATGAAAATACTTCGCGGTGGGGGGAGGGGAGAGAGCTTGGTTGGCAAACAAAACGTAGAAGTTGCCAGTGTGTTATTTGGACAAAAATATGGTAATGCCATTTACAAGAGCACCAAAACTATTAAATACTTAGGGATAGATATCACACAAGATATACAAGACCTGTACAGTGAAAACTCCAAAACATTGCTAAGAGAAATTAAAGGTGAACTAAATAAGTGGGTATATACTGTGCTCATGGGACAAAAAGCAACCTCAATATTATTAAGAAAGTAATTAACTTTAAATTGATCTATTGACTCAGTGCAATACCAATCAATATCCTAGCATGATTTTTTTTGGTAGAAGTTGATGAAAGTATTCTAAACATTCAATAGAAATGCAAAGGACCTAGAATAATTTTGTGAACTTCTACCAAAAAATTCTGTTGGGGTATTGGAGTTTTCAACATACAAGCTTTGCATACCTTGTGTAAAACCTAAGTATTTCGTATTGTATTGCTATTTTAAATGGTTGTTTTCATTTCAGCTTCCTATAGAAATAATATTGATTTTAGAATATAGATCTTGGGCCCTGCAAACTTGCTAAACTCACTTATAGGTCTAGTAGTTATTTCATAGATTCCATAGAATTTTCTACGTTGATAATTCTGTCATCTTTAAGTAAGACAATTTTACTTTTTCCTTTTCAAATGTGATGGCTTTTATAATTATTTTTTTTTTCTTGCTTTATTGCACTAACTAGAACTTCCAGCACAATCTTCAATAGAAGTGATGAGTGGGCATTCTTGTCCTATTCTTGATTTAAAAAAAAAAAAAAAAGCCAAATCCGTTGACATTGAGTTGATTCCAACTCATAGCAACCTTATAGTATAGGAAAAAAATCATCTTACATTATTAAGTATGATATTAGCCATAGGATTTTTTAGACACCCTTTATTGGATTGAGGAAATTATCTTTCATGTTTAGTTTTCTGAGAGTTTTTGTCAGGAATAAACTTTAGATTTTATAGTTTTTTTTAAAATTTTGGAAATTTGATCATATGTATTTTAACCTACTTGTCTGTCAGTTTGTCATACTGTGGGGGCTTGTGTGTTGCTGTGATGCTGGAAGCTATGCCACTGGTATTCAGATACCAGCAGGGTCACCCATAGAGGACAGATTTCAGCTGCACTTCCAGACTAAGACAGACTAGCAAGAAGGACCCAGCAGTCTACTTCTGAAAAGCATTAGCCAGTGAAAACCTTATAAATAGCAGTGCAACATTGTCTGATAGAGTGCTGGAAGATAAGCCCCCCAGGTCAGAAGGCACTCAGAAGACGACTGGAGAAGAGCTGCCTCCTCAAAGTAGAGTCGACCTTAATGACATGGATGGAGTAAAGCTTTTGGGACCTTCATTTGCTGATGTGGAAGACTCAAAATGAGAAGAAACAGCTACAAACATCCATCAGTAATCAGAACCTGGAATGTATGAAGTATGAATCTAGGAAAATTGGAAATTATCAAAAATGAAATGGAATGCATAAACATCAATATCCTAGGCATTAGTGAGCTGAAATGGACTGGTATTGGCCATTTTGAATTAGACAATCATATAGTCTACTATGCTGGAAATGACAACTCGAAGAGGAATGGTGTTGCATTCATCGTGAAAAAGAACGTTTCAAGATCTATCCTGAAGTACAATGCTGTCAGTGATACGATAATATCCGTATGCCTACAAGGAAGACCAGTTAATACGACTACTATTCAAATTTACGCACCAACCACTAGGGCCAAAGATAAAGAAACAGGAGATTTTTATCAGCTGCTGCAGTCTGAAATTGATTGAACATGCAATCAAGATGCATTGATAATTACTGGTGATTGGAATGCAAAAGTTGGAAACAAAGAAAGATCAGTAGTTGGAAAATATGGCCTTGGTGATAGAGACAATGCTGGAGATCGAATGATAGAATTTTGCAAGACGGACAACTTCTTCATTGCAAATACCTCCTTTCACCAACATAAATGGCGACTATACACATGGACCTCGCCAGATGGAACACATAGAAATCAAATTGACTACATCTGTGGAAAGAGACAATGGAAAAGCTCAATATCATCAGTCGGAACAAGGCCAGGGGCCGACTGTGGAACAGACCATCAATTGCTCATATGGAAGTTCAAGCTGAAACTGAAGAAAATCAGAGGAAGTCCACGAGAGCCAAAATATGACCTTGAGTATACACCACCTGAATTTAGAGACCATCTCAAGAATAGATTTGACCCATTGAACACTAGTGACCGCAGACCAGACGAGTTGCGGAATGACATCAAGAACATCATCCATGAAGAAAGCAAGAGGTCACTGAAAAGACAGGAAAGAAAGAAAAGACCAAGATGGATGTCAGAGGAGACTCTGAAACTTGCTCTTGAGCGTCGAGCAGCTAAACCAAAAGGAAGAATTGATGAAGTAAAAGAACTGAACAGAAGATTCCAAAGGGCCTCTCAAGAAGACAAAGTATTATAATGACATGCGCAAAGAGCTGGAGATGGAAAACCAAAAGGGAAGAATATGCTCGGCGTTTCTCAAGCTGAAAGAACTGAAGAAAAAATTCAAGCCTCGAGTTGCAATAGTGAAGGATTCCATGGGGAAAATATTAAACGATGCAGGAAACATCAAAAGAAGATGGAAGAAATACACAGGGTCATTATACCAAAAAGAATTAGTCGATATTCAACCATTTCAAGAGGTGGCATATGATCAGGAACCAATGGTACTGAAGGAAGAAGTCCAAGCTGTTCTGAAGGCATTGGCGAAAAACAAGGCTTTAGGAATTGATGGAATATCAATTGAGGCATTACAATGAACAGATGCAGCGCTGGAGGTGCTCACTTGTCTATGCCAAGAAATATGGAAGACAGCTTCCTGGCCAACTGACTGGAAGAGATCCATATTTATGCCTATTCCCAAGAAAGGTGATCCAACCAAATGTGGAAATTATAGAACAATATCATTAATATCACATGCAGGTAAAATTTTGCTGAAGATCATTCAAAAATGGCTGCAGCAGTATATCAACAGGGAACTGCCCAAAATTCAGGTCGGTTTCAGAAGAGGATGTGGAACCAGGGGTATCATTGCTGATGTCAGATGGATCCTGGCTGAAAGCAGAGAATAACAGAAGGATGTTAACCTGTGTTTTATTGACTATGCAAAGGCATTCGACTGTGTGGATCATAACAAACAAAGAATAACACTGTGAAGAATGGGAATTCCAGAACACTTAATTGTGCTCATGAGGAACCTTTACATAGATCAAGAGGCAGTTGTTTGGACAGAACAAGGGGATACTGATTGATTTAAAGTCAGGAAAGGTGTGTGTCAGGGTGGTATTCTTTCACCATACCTATTTAATCTGTATGCTGAACAAATAATCTGAGAAGCTGGACTATATGAAGAAGAACAGGGCATCAGGATTGGAGGAAGACTCATTTACAACCTGCATTATGCAGATGACACAACCTTGCTTGCTGAAAGTCAAGAGGACTTGAAGCACTTACTAATGAAGATCAAAGACCACAGCCTTCATTATGGATTACACCTCAGCATAAAGAAAACAAGATCCTCACAACTGGACCAATGAGCAACATCATGATAAACGGAGAAAAGATTGAAGTTGTCAAGGATTTCATTTTACTTGGATCCACAATCAACACCCATGGAAGCAGCAGTCAAGAAATCAAAAGACGCATTGCATCGGGCAAATCTGCTGCAAAGGACCTCTTCAAAGTGTTGAAGAACAAAGATGTCACCCTGAAGACTAGGGTGCACCTGACTCAAGCCATGGTATTTTCAATCGCATCATATGCACGTGAAAGCTGGGCAATGAATAAGGAAGACCTAAGAAGAGTTGACGCCTTTGAATTGTCGTGTTGGCCAAGAATATTGAATATATCGTACCAAAAAAATTATTTTTTTACCAAAAGAACGAACGAATCTGTCTTGGAAGAAATGTGGCCAGAATGCTCCTTAGAGGCAAGGATGGCGAGACTGCGTCTTACATACTTTGGACATGTTGTCAGGAGGGATCAGTCCCTGGAGAAGGACATCATGCTTGGCAGAATACAGGGTCAGCGGAAAAGAGGAAGACCCTCAACGAGGTGGATTGACACGGTGGCTGCAACAGTGAGCTGAAGCATAACAATGATTGTAAGGATGGTGCAGGACCAGGCAGTATTTCGTTCTGTTGTGCGTAGGATCGCTATGAGTCAGAACCAATCTGACAGCACCTAACAAGAACAACAACAACATATTTTAAACTAGAAACCTTTAGGTTATCTTTTCTACCTGAGAGAAATCTACAAGTTAATACTTATCTTGACAGTACCTGTGCTGTTATAAAATAGTGAATAGGAGAATCAAAGACATGGGCATATTTTTCTTGGATGCGTTTGTTAAAAATACGTCTATATGACATTGAAAAGACATTCTGTACCCTTTTTTTGTTTATAAGTTTTGAATAAGTTGTCTTAATACAAGGTATTTCAGTAATCGTATAAGGTGAGAGATGATTTCCTTAAACAGTCTTGTGGAGGAGTGGTGGTTACAAGTAGTCAAATTTTAAAATATTTTGAAGGTAAGCAGGCAAGATTTGCTTATTGAACAAGTGTGGAATATGTGTAGTATCTGAGCAACAGGAAAAGTGGAGTTTTTGTTAATTTTGCTTTTATAGAGTTGATCATCAGATTGGCCTTCAAACTATGTCTTGACTTACTATCTATGAGTTCCCTCCCACCCCCCAACAATATGTCAGTCAGCTGGAATATGCCCTTCCTACGTTTCATATCTAATGCTTAGTTTTTCCTCAAGAACCCACTCTTATGCTATGTTTTCAATGCGATCATTCTTATCAACCCCAGATGGATATGGTGATCACAACATAATATTGATGTTACTGCTGTCGTTGCTAAAATGTTTGGATATTATACCCTGTGCTTGGGATTGCACTAAGGTCTTAACATTAATTGTCTTACGTAATCTTCATAGCAACTCAATAAGTTATTATTATTACTTTTACATATGAGAAAACCAAAGCTTAGAAATATTGTCACTTGGTTAAGAACACACAGCTAGAAGTGTTGGCACCAGTATATAAACACAGCTCTGTTAGGCTTCAGAGGACCAACCTCTTAAACTTATAGAATGGCTAATTAAATGCAATTAGTGATGAAGGTCTATTTGTTCTGGTGCCTGTGTTAAGTTCTCCCTGAGGTGATTGCATTTATAATTTAATTAGTCCTGTGCATCCATCTTTTCTTTTACCCAATTACCCCTGTGGTTACTGTTGCATTATACACTCTTCAGTTCTTTCTGCTTTATAGTTTTCTGCTGAATCATATTTAAAAGAGGAATTTTTTCTTTATTACAAATAATGTACCAAGATCCTCTAGCAAATAATTTATATAAAGCAAGTGTGTTTTATTAAAGGTCATATTTACTCAACTGACAATTTTGCTCTCCACTCAATATACTCAATATCTAATTATTTATTTATTGACTTATGTTAATACCTTTTTCATAATGAGAATAATACATTCAGTGTTGGAGAACTAGAGCTAGGAGGAACTTGAACACCATTTGGAACAAGCTTCTACCCAAAGGAAAATTCCCTGCACATATTTCCAGACAAAGCAGTGTTCTATATCTGAGTAATTATGGGAGCGAAGGATATACAAAATGCCTCCATGCAGTCAATTTTATTATGGAATGAATATATGTGTTCAAACATTATCCCCTACGAGTAAGCTGAACTATTCCTCTTTGTAACTTTTGAGCCATTCGTTCTAATTCTACCTTCTTGAGAAATAAAAATAAATTTAAAATGTACAATTATGCCACAAGCTCAAGCACTTTAAGTTGCCCATAATGTTAACTCCCAAGGCCCCTTTTCCCATGCTAACTCAGTGCCCTTAAACCTATTCATGCCCATCTTCCTGCTTCTCCAAGGGATATATATGTATTTTTTCCCTAGCAACAGGTAGGAAAAATATATATTCATTGCTGTAGGCCAAGATATTGGTAGCAAACATGTCAGTTCACAAAAGCCACTCAGATAATGGACTAGTTTCTAAACCATGGATCCTTCCTTATATTGATCCCTATCAGTATATTATGGATTCATGAGCTCTTGATCTCTTCCTTTGTGTTCTGCACAACTACTCATAAACTCTGCCAGTCTTTCCCAGAATTGGAGCTAGTAAAAACCTCTTCTACTCGTCTTAAAGATTCTAATTTTGTTGTTGTGATGGTTTTTCTAATTGATGTCATTAGCATGCAGAGATGGTCTCATATTTGGCTAACTTGGAAAGGCAACTATACAGCTTAGTTTCAGCTGGAACTGCTGGTACACATAGTTGAAATCCAGCTGTTGTCTTGGCTCACTTCACTCATTTAGTTGTAATTTGTGTCTTAATTCTCTTTCTGCTTTTCTCAATATTATATGTCAAGAATACATATTCTTCAATCCATGACCTAACTTATTTTATATTAATAACTAGACATATAATAGGAAATATTCTTATAAAAGAACATCATTAAAGTTTTTTCTTCTAAAAAATATTTTACCCAAATACATACAGATACATAAACTCACACATATACACATTGCATATACAAATATATGTGCTATTAAAAATATATATTCTATATATAAATTCCCTATATATATTTTATAAAAATAAATATTTTTGTGGATTAATAGAATTCAGAACAGTTATCAGTTTTTTGTAATGTACACTCTTGAGCCTCTCATTAATATCAGATCAATTTCATATATTAGATACTGGGTGCCAATTTATTTATTTATTTAAGTTTTGTGGTCTTTTGCTCTTAAAGCCTTCATTTCCGCTTGCTCCTGTGAATCCTTAAATTTTAAATTTCTTAGTTCTCTAATCTCCTTCAAAGGGCCATCACTGCTAAAAGTTTCATATATATAATAATCATAAATGTGTGTATATATATATATAAAAACCCTGGTGGCATAGTGGTTAAGTGCTATGGCTGCTAGCCAAAAGGTTGGCAGTTCAAATCCACCAGGCTCTCCTTGGAAACTCTATGGAGCAGCTCTACTCTGTCCTATAGGGTTACTATGATGTCAGAATCAACCTGACGCCAATGGGTTTATGCATGTACGCACATATATTCACGTTTTATTTTACATAGCAACCTTAAGAAATTTATGCTGTCATACTAGACCTTAAGATGTTATTATAATTTATTTTATTTTGTTGTTGTTGTTGAGAATGTACACAGCAGGAACATACACCCATTCAACAATTTCTGCTTGAACAAGTCAGTGACATAATAGGCACTCTACAGTCCCCTGGAAACACTGGTGGCATGGTGGTTAATTGCTACGGCTACTAACCAAGAGGTTGACAGTTTGAATCTGCCAGGTGCTCCTTAGAAACTCTGTGGGGCAGTCCTACTCTGTCCTATAGGGTTGTTATAAGTCAGAACTGACTCAACAGCAGTGGTTAGGTTAGGTTTACAGTCACTTAGATACATTCTTTAAGTTGTGCAACCGTCCTTACCCTAATTTTCTGAGTTATTTCTCTTGATTAACATAAATTCACTGCCCCCTAAGTTTCCTGTCTAATCTTTCAAGTTGTCATTTTGATCCCATATAGATAGATCTTAAAAGGGCACGATGCTTAAAGCAGACATTCTTTACTAGTTAAATTAAACTAATGTTTAGTTTTAAAAAGACCTCCAGCGATATTTTTGGTTTAAAGGTTAAAGATTATCCCAGGGCAAGGATTCCATGATAATTTGAATTTTGTTCTATAGTTTCCCCTTTTTGATTAGGCTTTGTCTGTAGGATCTTTGATCACAATGTGAAATAGTGGTAGCTGAGCACCATCCAGTTCTTCTGGTCTCATGGCAAAGAAGGCAGTTGTTTATGGAGGTGATCAGCCATACAATCCATTTCCTCCTCCTATTTCTGACTCTTCTTCTTCCTCTGTTGCTACAGGTGAATAGAGATTAATTGTTGTATCTTGGATGGCCACTTGCATGCTTTTACACAACGAACTAGGAGGTAGAACAGAAGCACTAAACATGTTATCAGGCCAGTTAACTGGGATGTCATATAAAATCATGACCCTAAACATCCAAACCAAGGAATTAAATCCCATCAGGTGTTAGGCTGTACATAAGAAGCCTTGCCAACTACTCTTTTTTTTGTCATTGTTGTAAATGTATCTATCACAAAACTTTGCCAATTAGCCAGTTCAACTTTTTACAGGTGTACAACTTATCAACGGCAATTACGTTAATTGGCTGTGCGACCCTACAATATAGATGGAGCTTTGAGCCCTGGTGGCACAGTGGTTAAGAGCTTGGCTGCTAACCAAAAGGTCTGCAGTTCAAATCCATCAGTCACTCCTTGGAAACCCTATGGGGCAGTTCTACTCTGCCCTATAGGGTTGCTATGAGTTGTAATTGACTCAATGGCAACTGATTTGGTTTTTTGAAGACGTTATGCTGAGTGAAATAAGTCCATCACAAAAGGACAAATACTGTATAACCTCCCTTATACAAAAAGACAAGGACAGGGAAATGTATAGGGACCAAAGTTTGTTAGTGATTACCAGGGGCAGGAGGGAGGAGTAAGCTGGGGTTATTGCTTACGGAGTACTGATTTTTGGCTTATGGCGATGGAAAAGATATTATTATAATTTTTAAAGGCTACAGAAAATACAAAGATAAGAGCAAAACAAAGAAAAAACATAGCAAAACCATTATCAAAGAAAAAAATTACGACTTCAATAACCCCTGAAAGCCATCATTGTAGGCCTCTTTCCACACGTATATGCAAGTAGAAATCATTTTTATGTAGTACAATCAAAGAACATATGCTGTTTCTAATTTAAAAATATTTAATTTTAATATCTTGAATAAAACTGAAAGTGTCTATAATAAAAATATTTCTGAAGATTTTTCAACAAAAAGTATGGTAGTTTCTGAAAAGAAATATTTCTAAAGTTAGGAAGGAAGTAACACTAAGAAGTTGAAGAAACTATTTTTTGGTCTGTATATATATTTTCTACATGACTGCAAAGTATGGAAATTGAGAAATTTATCATTATTAACACTTCTTCCCTACTCCTCATCTCCCACTTTCCAGTAGTGGATTTGGAAGCGTATCTTTATTTTTACTTTGTCAACTTTTGTAGCATTTAAAATTTTCTCTAATGAAATTTACCCTCCAAATTTAGGCTTATTTATACACCAGTCATTTTGACACAGTTCAGTTTGAATAACATTTGGTGGATTACATTTTCATTTTTAAGTGACGTTTTTCCCTCCAGAAGAGCACATAGATGCTGCGGTTTTATAAACTTTTTTAATTAAATTTTTTCAATTGTGAGATGTAATATACACACAGAAATATGTTCAAGATAACTTATAAAAAAAAAAAACAAATGCATAAAGCCAACATCCTTATAACCTTGCCAAGTAATGGACCAGAACCCTGATTATAAACCTCTTTTCCCTGTTGGAGGTACTGGTGTGGTGACATGTATGACATATATTATTTTCTTGATATTTTACAATTTATTGAATGTATCCCTAGAATATCATTTAGTTTTTCTGTTTTTGAATTGTTTATAGGTTAACTCAAACTATGTCATTTTGGATCTTGCTTCTTTCACTCAAAATTATGTTTGAGAGAATTATCCATGTCGTTGTATGGAGTAGTTTGTGTTTACTGCTGTGCAGTATTCCATTGTATGATTGTATTACGACTTACTAGTCCATTCTACTTTCGATGGTCATTTGTGTTGATTACAGTTTTTGTCTTTCATGCGTAATTCTTCTGTCATCCTTCATGTATATGTAACCTGGTGTGCATGTGTATACATTTGTCTAGAGTCTACACCCAGGAGTAGAACTGTTGGATGTTAGATCATGAACTACTTTGACTTTATTAGATACTACCGAACTGTTTACCTGGGTAGCTGTACTGATTTACACACCCACAGTGAAGTATATGAGAGATCCTGTTGCTCCACGTTCTCAAAAGCAGATGACCTCGATTTCACTGATTACAAACTTGAGCACCTTTTTACACATGCATTAGCTGTTTGGATTTCTTCCATTATGAAATGCAATTTTTCTACTGAGTACTCTCTCTATTCCTTATTGGCTTATTCTAACTTTCTGTTCAAAGTTAGGCTACTTCCTTCTTGTCTTTTTTAGGTCTATGGTATAAGAAGCTTTTTTAAAGGTTCATTTCATGTGACCTATTTAGTTTTTACCATGAGAAGGTTGATCTAAATATCCTTCAAGCCGAAAATTCCTTTTTTGCTCTCTGAAAGCTTTTAGAATCTTCTCTTATGCTTAACATCATGAAATATTAAAATAATTTGTGAAGGAGTAGATTTTTATTGTTGGGTATTTGGTGGGCTCATTCGTTCTGAAGGCTCATGTCCTTCAACTCTAATACTTCCCAGATAACATTGTTTTGATTTTCTTCCTTCCATTTTCTCCTGTTCTTCCTTATGCCTTAGTTTTACATTGGATGACTTGATTATATAATTTTTATTTCATATTTATTTCCCCCATAATATTTTCATTTCTTAGTCAAAATTAGTTTTCATCCCTTTTAGGGTAATATTTATTTAATAATTTCTTTAAGTTTCCATTACCTTCGAGTCGATTCCAAAGTTGCCTATTCCTTAACATGCTATTCTTGCTTTAGAGATTGAATATTTTTTCACTTTCTCTGAGGGTGCTTTCTAGAGTCCTCCCCTCCCTCAAATTCTCTTCTGTCCATAGGAAAAAATCTGCTTAGAAGCTCTGTGTTTGGGGCAGTTCTTGCCTCTGTATGGGTTTCACTTCAATATGATTAGTTGGGGAGATATCCTCCATGTCGAAGTTTGTCAAGTTCCAGAAATTGGAGGTTTTTGCTTGGGAAATTACTTATCTTCTTTTGAGTAGAATGACTCCCCCCACCTCTTTGTTGCATCTGAGGAAATCGTGTAACTGTTAATATTTTTGCACTCTGGAGTGAAGAAAAGATCAAGACTGAGGTCAGTTTTTTTCATACAATACATCTTAAAGTTTTCAGCCTCCTCTCACTTTACTGTTGTTGTTAGGTGCTGTTGAATCAATTCTGGCTCATGACAACCCCATGTACGCAGAGTAGAACTGCTCCATAGGGTTTTCAAGGCTGTGATCTTTCTGAAGCAGATCACCAGGCCTGTCTTCCGAGGCACCTCTGGGTGCGCTGGAACAACCAGCCTTTCAGGTAGTAGTCGAGCGCATAACTGTTTGTGCCATCCAGGGACTCCTTCATTCTCTTTAGTAACTGGCAATCCTGACCCTAAGGCTCTCTGAGTTTCTGGTAGACTGATTTTCTCCTTCTAGATTATATCCTTCACCCCACAAACTCAAAGCTAATCTTTTCTCAGGCTGACTTTATTTGTTACTATTACTTCATCTTTTTTTTTTTTTCCTTTCGGAAATTCACTGACTTTCCCTACTACTGGTGTTTCTTTTCTTATGCTCTTCTTAACTAAAAATTTGTATTTTTTAATCCTTTTTTACTATCATTTTAGTGGACAGAGAGAAAAAAAACATATTTGTTCAATCTTCCATTTTTCACTGAAAGCTCAGAGGCAGAAGAGTTAAATAAAGGGCTTTGCAAGAAGCAGAAAGTAGACAAGATTCCGGAAGTTAGACATGGGCGGGTAGTAAAGACCACTTCAAATCCTTGGTGTTTTCCAGGAAGATCAGGTTAATTCACTTGAGCTGGGGAAGACATAACTGATATGAGTTACACATCAGAACGTAGGTTTGAAAAAAGTAGATGAAAGCTATTGGATTAGTAGGAAGTCACCCTAACTTAGTTATTTCCTTGGCCCATCCCCTAAGAACCTGAAAATACTTCTATTTATAGGGAGCTATTTTTTTTTTTATTATGTGACCGGGAGCCCTGCTGGCATAGTGGTTAAGAGCTTGGCTGCTAACCAAAAGGTTGGTAGTTCAAATCCACCAATGGGGCAGTTCTATATTGTCCTATAGGGTCACTATGAGTCAGAATTGACTCAATGGCAACAGTTTTTATTATGTGACAGCACTGGGCTTGGGTGTTTTCATTATGTGAAGCCCTAACTAACTTTTTGTAGTATGATATCATGTTATTGCATAGAATGAAACCACAGATTTGTACTTGATATTTTTTATTTCAATACTGATAAAATTTATTTTATTGACAAAATCTATACATGCTATAGGCTAGATGAGAAAGACCTCTAAACTGCTAGAATGTTCAGGCCCATGATTTAATGCTAGCTAAAACAGGATATAAATTATCCATTGCATCATTATTTTCTCACCAAGAAAAAAAAATAGAATTAAAGTTTTGTACTTTATCAGCTTGTCACGTAGGTAATGCAGGAGGAGGCTGAACCTGAATAAATGTGATGGGAGTGATGTATTGATTCAGGTTCATAATGAGATGTGGTTGTAAGAGAAGTTTACACAATTAATACACAGGAAGGCATAAAAGCAAAAAAAAAAAAAAAGGCTTCAGATAAAATTAATGGCTTTAAAAATTTTGTCAGCGAAAAAAGCCGTTAAGCATTATGCTCAAAAAAACGAAACAACCATCTGCTGCAACTTTTCTTATCTCGGTGTGGCAGAGCAAACAATATGCTAGACATAGCAAAATGTTCAAGTAACATTTTACCTTCTGATAGAATTCAAATATCAGGATTTGCCAAAGTCGTATGAAACTTTTCTTCAGGAAAATGTTTATTTTCAGAAATAAGCACTTAAGACTAAATCAACCTTTATGTCATCAAGAATTTAAACCCCGAGCCTTTCCTAAGTTGTTCCTTGCGTTCTGATTTTCCATTATTACTGAAAACTTACTTACTGATTAATACTATAATCTCACACAATAATTTAACATATATAATAACCTACCTTCAAAATGTATACATGTATGAATAGATAACATGGAATTTAGGGATAAGTGACTTAAAACATATCAATGTAAAGAAAATTGTGAGTTCAAAGGAGGTAGAGGGTACCATTGTTGGGGCGAGGTGATACTATTATTTCGGACTTTTGGGATTGAGGTAGTAAAAATGAAACAAAATGAAACCAAACTAAACCAAACCAAACAACAACAAATACAACCCAAAGCGCCTTAAGCTAAAAGAAATACGGGAGGAATTAGAGAATAAAGGATAAAAGCATAGGGAGCAAGATTTCATGAGTTGGAACACTGGCTGTACCATTAACTTGAGGCTTGATCTTAGATAAGTCACTTGACTACTCTCTGCCTCAGCTCCCTTATTTGTGAAAGTAGACCCTCATACTGAGGGTTGCTGTGAGGATTAAATGAGTTAACCTATACAACATTCTTAGAATGGTGACTATAACATAGTAAGTGCTATGCATGTGTTAGTAGTAGTAGCACTTTTACCGAGGCTATAGAGCTAGAGCTAGCTTCAGGCACAGCTGAATCTAGGTTATTTAAATGCGGTTGGTCAAGAATTTCATCATTACCTTATCTCTGCTTTTCTTCAGGTGATAGTTACATGGTCACCAGCAAACATACCATATTTTCCCTTACTGTTTCAGTGAAATTCATCAGATGGCTTGGGCCATTTGCTCATTCCCACATAAATCATGATGGCTAATGAAATAGTATATGCTCTCACCTGGCCTGAGATAAATGTTGACTACTGGAGTTGATCAGTGTGTTAATCTTAGACAAACCACATGAACTGAAAGAAGACAAGAGATGTTTTCCAAAAGAAAATTGGCGCTCTTTTTACCATAAAACAGGGGTTATATTTCTTGTAGGTATGAAAATCCTGTATGTATATCCATGACATAGGGCAGGAGTTGGTGATCTTCTTCTATAAAGGCCGTTTAGAAAATATGTTAGGGTCATATAGTCTCTGTCAATACTACTCAACTCTGCTAGTGTAGCATGAAAGCATATAAACAATAAGTAAATTAATAGGCATGGCTATGTTCCAATAGAATGTTATTTTCAAAAACAAGTAATGGGTCAGAATTGGTATGCAGGGCATAGATTGCCTAAACCTTGTATACGGCATCAGGGAGAACTTTTTTTTAATAGGAATGATATTTTTATTGGAATGTTCATTGAGTGATGGTGAGAGAGGTATTCATCCATTCTCTCAGTGACAAATCTTCCCTTATTTAAATAGTATGGTAAATGTAACCATGAGCAGATCAAATCCTAAAATAGGTAGGGGGTTATAATAAAGAGTATACAAGGTATATTACCATTTATCCTTTGAAATATACAATATTCTTACAGATGCATTTCATTTAGATCTCAAGTCAATCAGAGTTCCACTTGAATTCACATAATATCTGTTATAACATGTGGAAGATTCTAGAATATGCTCATGTCTACTACTTTTAGCTGAATGACAAGAGAGATAGATTATAATATGTCCTCAGAGATTGCTGCTTCTTAGAAATTATCTTTTTATTTAAAAAAATACTGGGAACGTCTTTTAAGCCCAGATGCTTATTCCTGGAAGATAAGAACAATGACAATTATAGCTTTTAGATTCAGGAATGACGTCATTTCCCTGAATTTACTTTGAGAGATGGTATGTAGACCCCAAGCCCAGGAGAGCTTTCTACTCATCACTTTTTTCCCCTATGGTATTCTTTCTGAATGCCTTATCATTCGAAAAATAAATAAATAGATAAAGGAGAATATTGTTGGAGGAAATTGGGAAACTCTGTACCAGCAGACATTTGTAGTGAAAGCATGATTTTAGGACTATCCATATGGGTAGTCACATTGAATGGCTTATCCTCCTCCCCTATCTTAATCCAATTAAGAGCAAGAATAAATAATATTTATAAAAACCTTAATGAGCATAAAGAAGCATCTAGTCAAGTGCTATACAAGAGAACTTTCTGCAATAATGGAAATGTTCTTTATGCTGTCCAATATAGCAGCTACTAGCTACATGTGACTAATGAGTAGTTGAAGTGTAGTTAGGGCTACTGAGGAATATTTAAAATTTTATTTAGTTTTAATTTAAATATCAACATGTAGCTGTGGCTATTATATTGAACATAGCAATTCTAAAGGATATCTGAAGACTATGCTCGTTAACTAAAGAGCAGCCCTGCTCTGGTTAAAATGGAGAAGGCTGCGGACTCAAGATATGAAATAGAGCTTTAGATACAATTTTACCACTGATTTATCTCCTTTCCCCATTTTCTTAACATCCTAACTCCAAGCCCTTATCTGATAGATACAGTGGTTGGAAGCACTGATGGCAAGAATGCTGACAAGGATGATTTATTAGAGGAAATGGGTTACATGTTTGATGATAAAAAGTTATTCCTTGTTCATTCTCTAGCTATAGATTATTCATGTTGGTGTATGTTCTTTTTATTTTAGTAGAATTGTACAGTGGACAAGATTGCTTTTATATAAAAATTGTGACAGATTGAGTTCAATTCATGAGACACTTGTTGAGAAACCCGTTATGTTTAAATATTATGGAATAAAAACAAGAATACAGTATGGACCCTGTAGTCCAGGAGCTTAATTTCCTTCCATGGATTAATTTTAAGGGACCATAACAAAAATATGATCTTTATAGGCAAGACGGTAATGATTTTTGGTTCCTAAATTTAATGCAATAACTGGAGGAAGGAGGAGTCAGTTAGAAATTGACATACAATACATGATAATAGAATCTCTTTTGATATGAATTTTGACAAGGCAAATTGTTTGATAACAAATGTTTCAGCTTATTAAAATGTTTCTATTTTAACTGGAAGACAGTAAGGGGTCATTATTGTTTCATGATAATGAACGTCAGTGCATTTCAATAAAATTTCTTACTCTTCACTATTAGTGGATTCAGGAAGGGGGAAAGAAATGAAATAAGCAAAGAGATATCTTTACAAGTCTGGGAGTGTTAAAATTTCAAGAAAAATGTGATCAAGATCGGTAAATAAAAAAGGATCCTTTTATAAAAATATATGAAAGCTTAAGTAATTATGAAAATTAAGATAGAAACTAGAAGTAGATGTGAAAATAAAAGCCATGAGAAAGAGAGGAGAGAGGTGGGAGGGAGGCAGACAGAGAGAGAGACAGAGAGAAGGAGAGCAAAACAGAGATGAGAAACACAGTAACTAGGAGGCAAACTTGTCTGTATTCCTAACTTTCCTTTTTATGATCTACATTAGATACTTTAGACCCTGAATTCCATGGCTTTTCCATATGTTATCAATCATTTCACTCCTTGATTACAGTATATTTACATTCATTGCCAGAAGGAACAAAAGAGCAGCTTAAGCAATTCAAAAGGTTGTTTTTAGAATTACATGAAATATTGGATGGAGAAGTATATTGAATAGAAAAATATGCAGTGTTAAATGAAATGACAAATTATCATACAGGCTGCCATTTTGATTGCTTTGAGGTTTTTCATCAGAAAATCAAATTACATTTATTATCTGCTTATAAATAAATTATTGTGAGAAAATGGTGGATGTTGAGTTTGTGTTAGTTTCTTCCTCAACTTTGGCTCCATACCCACATAATTTATGAAACGAGGCAGCATTACTGGGGTCAAACAGACCTTGTAGGGAGTTTTAGTGTTTAGAATTACTCATCTTTTTTATAGGCAATTATGACTCTCTTCAAAATAATCTGCACATTGGCCTGTACAACAGGTCAACATTGGCCTGCACAAGTTATAGCATGTATTATGAACACTCACGTGGTGTGCTTTTTACCAGGAAGAAAAAAGGGATTTCCTAGAAAATATTTGTACACAACTTTCTGCTTTTCTCAATATATTTTATATGTATACAGTGCAGCTTCTGCAAAGGGAAGGTAAAGATTAATGCTATGGGGGCTACAGAATAGTTCATTCAAAATCTATTCAACCATGTGATGTGTCATTGTGCTTTAGTGAATAAGACAGATAAGAACCCTTCTCTCAAGTGCTTGCATTCAACTGGCAGAAGATAGACAATAAAAAAGGAAATAGATAGTTTGAGTACACTAAGTGCTAAGAGGAATCCCTGGGAGGCAATGGTGTCACTAGCATTGGGGTCACCCAGTGCAGTAACTCACAGTGTCACCCGTCCCATGAGCCTCCTCTAATACCAGACCATACAGAATTCTTAGTAATGTTTTTTGTACTAATGTTCTCATAAATCGTAATTCCCGTATATCACTGAATGTAATGGCAATTAAAAAAAAAAGTTGCCATTGAGTTGATTCCTGATTCATAACAACCCTATAGGACAGAGTAGAACTGCCCCATAGGGTTTCCAGGGAGTGGCTGGTGGATTCAAACCGTCAAACTTTTGGTTGGCAGCTGAGCTCTTAACCACTGCTCCACCAGGGACTTGCATATTTAAAATTGCCCCTTTATATTACAGTCTCATACACATGGCCTAAATGTATTTACACGTGCGTAGTTTCATGTGGTTAAAGTGAAAATTCGGTAGGAAAACGATAGAGTTCAAAGTTAAAACATTTAGGGACTACATCAAAATGCTGTTCATTTTAATGTGAAACTTTACAGTTCTTTGAGATATGTTAATGGATTAGGTTTGGAAAGCTGGACTGAGAGCGAGGAAGATAGAGCCAGCCACGCAATCTGACCAAGAAGGTCTCGGCTCTCAAGTCACATGCCTTCTCCTTCTCTCCGTTCCTTGCTGCCCAGCTTGGTACTGGTGACTTTTTTTTTTAAGTCTGATTATTTTTCTCCACTTGGAAGGACTTTTAAAAATTTTAAACCAAACTCTCTCCTCTTGGAGGGTCTCTACCTGCTGGAAGGTCCTGGGACCTGTGGCCATGGAGGGAGGCAGGGAAGTGAGGAGTTGTTCTCCTAGTTGAACTGCTCAGTCCAGAGCTCCAGAGGGCCGGGCTGCTTGGGATGTAGTTTGGAGTCTTTTTTCCTAGTGGGCTGTGTTCTTGTTTTACGAGTTCCAGAGAAGGTGTGTGTGTGCGGGCACATGTGCCTGTCCCAGGGCACCATCAGGTGCGTGGGCATGGGGGAGGCTTGCAGGCTCCACAGTGGCTTTGGGGGAGGTTATTGTCACCCCCTTTACAGTGCCTGGTGCAGTCCGCATTCCCCCAGATGCCCTGAATGATGCCATTGTTGGGTGGTTCAGATGGTTAATGCGCTGGGCTGGTAACTGAAAGTTTGGAGGTTCATCCAGATATACCTTGCAAGAAAGGCCTGGTGATCTACTTCTGAAAAACAGTCATTGAAAACCCTATGGTGCACAGTTCTGCTCTGATGCACATGTGGTCACTGTGAGTTGAAATTTACTGGAGGGCAATGGGCGAAGCTCTGAGAAGAAAATGTGATGAGTAATAAGGGACGCTCCACGTCAGCTAGGATGGTCTGGACATGGCTGTGTGGCCTTAGATACTCAGAGAAGGAGTCTCTGAGGAGGAAGCGATATTTGAACTAAGAACAGAATGATGGAGGGGAGGCAGCCATGCAGGAGTCAGGCAAGGAGAAAACACCCAGTGACAGAAAGGAGATGGGAATATCCAAGTGAAAAAAAAAAGAGGTGCAAAGTGAGGATATATTTTTAAGTTCATGTGGCTAGGTACGGGTTATAATGCAGAAGAAATTCTAGGTCTCTTACCAAAGTTCAGCTGATAATTTAGAAAAAGTTACATTTACAGGTAGCAGTACTTTGATTTTTTTCTAGTATACTTTTTTTGGCATGTATTTTTTTTCTTGATATGTTTTTCCTTTGTTTTACTGTCACTCTGTGCACGTTAATTTGCTTGGAGTTCTGCTTTAAATGGTATTGTAATCATCCTGATCAATGGTGAAAGCTGTATTCTATTGTTAACTGTTGCCATCCATATCCATGATGATATTTTCAGACACATCTTCTCTATTTTGAGAAGTCATGGAATCATTTTGAAAATTAGAAAGGAAGAGCGAAAAGATATTATAGTGATAATTTCCTAAATGACTATTTTAACATTTCCTTTGCAGGTAATTTTGTATGTATATGTATGTATATTTAAACAATGGAGCCCTGGTTGTGCAGTGGTTAAGAGCTTGGCTGCTAACCGAAAGGTCAGCAACTCGAATCCACCCAGCTGCTCCTTGGAAACCCTATGGGACAGTTCTACTGTGTCCTATAGAGTAGCTCTGAGTTGGAATCGACTCAACAGCAATTATTTTATTTTCTTTTGTATATATAAACACTAGAAGATTTTTTTTCCTCAAAGGAAACCATAACCTTTATTGTTTCCACTTTAAATAAGTCATCTTTAAGTAAGTCATCTTTTCTGCCACAGCACTAATACACACAGCATAGCCTCAAACCACAAGTAATATTTTTATCTATTTGTTTGAAACACAGAAAACCAAGGAGCAATATCGGAAAGATTTTCATAGAAGTCTAATAGGAAAAATTGGATGAATACACATTCTTGAAATACACCGTACTTTTCAAATGTTTCCTTCTGGTGTTGTCAGCATTAGGCTTTAGAGTTGATAAGATCTCAATTTTACACAAATGTACATACAAACACACGTAAACACACACACAAACATGTGTTCACATAAACCAGAAATGCAAGAATATCGGTATTCAGCATACAAAGCCACATGTTAAAAATGTAGGTCGTTAAGTCCAAGGAGGTGGTTGTCCACAGCATTTATGCCTTTGACTAAATTTTATTTTGATTTATTAATTTTATTAATGGAACTATGAAAGTCCTTAATAAAGCATGGTCACAAAAAAAAAAAAAAAAAAACAAAGCAAAGCAGATGATTAGCTGGGGTTGTATTCCTGAGGCCATAAAAATTAACAAGTAAACATAGAAAACATAACTGTCAAAGTATTTATGGACTTCTTTTTAGCATAAATATTTTTAAGGCTGCCTGTGTATTTCTAGGTAGATTTGGCAGCAGATGGAGCAAAGCAATCCACTTAGAAAATATAAAATGAGTTTACCAAAGTCCTAGATTATTCAGAAGTAGAGTACTGGGCGTGCAGGGTAATGAAGATTCAATGTAGGAAGTAAGTTAGAGGGCATTGAGCCAGGAAGAGAGCATGGGGCTATTGGAATTTAGCAACAAGTGGGCATAAAAGTGTATAAGAAGAAGGGCAGAGCTTATATAGTTACTGCTTTCTGGAAGAGATAAGAGTTCGAACTCCAGAAGGTCAAGAGATATACAAAGAATAAAGAAATAGGAATTGTTAGTTTTAAATAATTTAAACTCATGGACTTAGAAAGCTATTTATGCACTGGTGAAGAGGATGAATCAGGAACTCAGTCAAGTGAAGAAAGGGAATTTTAACCTAGCAGTTCCTTTGATAGTTCTTGCAAGCAAGGGCTGGAGCTAGTGCCTGTGGGCCTGAATGTGTGAACTACAAGGTGAAAGCCATTTCTACTAGTGGAAATGCAGTGATGATGTGCTGATTTTGGCAATTGCAAAGGTGAGAAAGAAGAGACCTGATGTGACAGCTAGGTTCTGACTTACAGGCCAATGCTCCTACTTTCTAACAACAAGAAAAAGTATCTGTATCATTTTTTCCCTTTTGTTTTTGTTTTTAGCACCAGGTCAACACAATTTTCCCATGATTAGGTGGACCAGAGAAAATACACCCAAAAAATATCTTTGAAATCCTTTATTCTATCCTTGAAAAATAAATACACGTATCTCCACAGTAAGCCCTGTCTAGTGTAAAATTCATGGCCGTGTTGAAAAAAGTGCTTCAAAATGTCAGGGAAAAAAATACCTTTAATGTGCTTTTGAAGATGGTCAATAATAAAAACAAAATATAGCAAAGTCTATAGAGTGTTAAAAATTTTAACTAATTGCTTTGCTTGGTTTTATGTCCCCTCCAAAATTTCCCTCATCACCTTCCCAACCCAACTTTATGACAAGGATCAACCCTCAAAAAGGACAGAGGAGGAAAACCCTCTTGCCACACTTGATTTTTAGCTCAGTATAGATATACTCATGTCCCCTTTGATTTGAGCAGCGTATATTATATCTGTTACTCATTTATTATTTGTATACATCTCTTATCTCCCTTATTTGATTATAAACTTGCTGTTCAGAATGAAGGCCATTTTTGTTTCACATTTGTATCCTTTCTCCATATATACATCTTCTATCTTCTGCATAGTTCATATCCTTAAAATATTTAAAATTGTATGCTTCAAAGCTCTATCTTGGGGCTTTAAACACTGTGAAGCATCCTAATGATTTATCCTATTCCTGTGTGAAAGCCTAGAATTTCTAATGTGTCACTTAATATTTTAACTTAAAAAAAAAATCTAGATTTATTTCCTATCATTTTGAAATTTTATTTTCATTCACATTTTAATTACTATAAGTGGTAACTGGAATTTAAATATGGTTTACACTTGGTATCAATTTTCACCCCACGCATCTGTCAGTTTGTTGTACTGTGGGACTTGTGTGTTCCTGGAATGCTGGAAGCTATGCCACCAGTATTTCAAATGTCCGCAGGGTCACCCACAGTGGATAGGTTTCAGCAGAGCATGCAGACTAAGACAGTCTAGGAAGGAGGATCTGGTGGTCTACTTCTGAAAAAATTAGTCTACTTCTGAAAAAACCTTATGAATAATAGCGGAACATTGTCTGATATAGGGCCAGAAGATGAGCCCCTCAGGATGGAAGGCACTAAAAATATGACTGGCTCCTCAAAGTAGAGTTCGCCTTAATGATGTGGATGAAGTCAAGTTTTGGGGACCTTCATTTGCTGATGTGGCACGACTCAAAATGAAAAGAAACAGCTGCAAACATGCATTTGATAATTGGAACATGGACTGTACGAAGTATGAGTCTAGAAATATTGGAAGTCCTTAAAAATGAAATGGGATGCATGAACATAGATATCCCAGGAATTAGTGAGCTGAAATGGACTGGTATTGGCCATTTTGAGTTGGACAATCATATGGTCCACCATGCCAGGAATGACAAATTGAAGAGGAATGGCTTCACATTCATCATTAAAAAGGACATTTCAAGATCTATTCTGCAGTACAACACTATCAGTGATAGGATAATATCTATATACCTACAAGGAAGACCAGTTAGTAAGACTGTTATTCAAATTTACACACCAACCACTAAGGCCAAAGACGAGGAAACTGAAGATTTTTACCAACTTCTGCAATCCGAAATTGGTCAAACATGCAAACAAGATGCATTGATAATTACTGGGGATTGGAATGCAAAAGCTGGAAACAAAGAAAAAGGATCCATAGTTGGAAAATATGGCCTTGGTGATAGAAACGATGCTGGAGATTGCATGATACAATTTTGCAAGACCGACAACCTCTTCCTTGCAAATACCTTCTTTCAACAACATAAATGGCAACTATACACATAGACCTCACCAGATGGGATACTCAGGAATCAAATCTACTATATCTGTGGAAAGCGATGATGGAGAAGCTCAATATCATCAGCCAAAACAAGTCTGGGGTCAACTACAGAAAAGACCATCAAATGCACATATAGAAGTTCAAGCTGAACCTGAAGAAAATTAGAACAAGTCTATGAAAGCCAAAATGTGACTTTGAGTGTATCCCACCTGAATTTGGAGACCATCTCAAGAACAGATTTGATGCATTTGAACACTAACTTTCAAAGACCGGATGAGTCATGGAATGACATCAAGGACATCATATATGAAGAAAGCAAAAGGTCATTAAAAACACAGGAAAGAAAGGAAAGACCAAAATGGATATTAGCGAAGACTGTGAAACTTGCTCTTGAATGTAGAGTAGCTAAAGTGAACGGAAGAAATGAATAGAGCTGAACAGAAGATTTCAAAGGATGGCTCAAGAAGACAAAGTATTTTAATGAAATGTGCAAAGACCTGGAGTTGGAAAACAAAAAGGGAAGAACATACTCAGCATTTCTCGAACTGAAAGAACTGAAAAAAAAAAAAAAAATTGGGGCCTTGAGTTAGAATATTGAAGGGTTCTGCAGGGAAAATATTGAATGATGCCGGGGGCATCAAAAGAAGATGGAAGGAATACACAGAATAACTGTACCAAAAAGAATTGGTCGATGTTCAACCATTTCAGGAGGTAGCATATGATCAAAATCTGATGGTAAGGAAGGAAGAAGTCCAAGCTTCAGTGAAGGGACAATGAAACACAAGGTTCCAGGAATTGATGGAATATTAATTGAGATGTGTCAACAAATGCACACAGCACTGGATGTACTCACTCATCTATGTCAAGATATTTGGAAGACCACTTCCTGGCCAACTGACTGGAAGAGACCCATATTTGTGTTCATTCCCAAGAAAGGTAATCCAACAGAATGTGGAAATTATTGAATGATATTGTAAATATTACACACAAGTAAAATTTTGATGAAGATCATTCAAAAGAGGTTGCAGCAGGACATCAACATGGAACTTCCAGAAGTTCAAGCCGGATTCAAAAGAGGACATGGAATGAGGGATATCATTGCGGATGTTAAATGGATCTTGGCTGCAAGCAGAGAATACTGGATGTTTACTTGTGTTTTATTGACTATGCAAAGGCATTCAATTGTATGAATCATAACAAATTTTGGATAACATTGCAAAGAAGGGGAATTCCGGAACATTTAAATGTGCTCATGAGAAACCTGTACATAGACCAAGAGGCAGTTGTTTGAACAGAACAAGGGGGTACTGTGTGGTTTAAAATCTGGAACAATGTGCATCAGGGTTGTACCGTTTCGCCATACTTATTCAATCTGTATGCTGAGCAAATAATCCAGAGTATATGAAGAGGAACATGGCATCAGGACTGGAGGAAGACTCTTTAACAACCTGTGATATGCAGATGACACAACCTTCCTTGCTGAAAGTGAAGAAGGCTTGAAGCACTTTCTGATGAAAATCAAAGACTACAACCTTCCGTATGGATTGCATCTCAACAAAAGAAAACAAAAATCCTCACAACTGGACCAATGAGCAACATCATGATAAATGGAGAAAAGATTGAAGTTGTCAAGGATTTCATTTTACTTGGATCCACAATCAGTGACCATGGAATCAGCAGCAGTCAAGACATCAAAGGACGCGTTGCATTGGGCAAATCTATCGCAAAGACCTCTTTAAAGTGTTAAAAAAAAAAAAAAAGTAAAGATGTCACTTTGGGGACTAAGGTGCACCTGATCCAAGCCATGGTATTTTCAATTGCCTCATATGCATGTGAAAAGTGGACAATGAATAAGGAAGACCAAAGAAGAATTGATGTCTTTGAATTATGGTGTTGGTGAAGAATATTGAATATACCATGGACTACCAGAAGAAAAAACAAATCTGTCTTGGAAGAAGTACAGCCAAAATGCACATTAGAAGTGAGGATGGCAAGACTTTGTCTCATATACTCTGGACATGTTATCAGGAAGGAACAGTCCTGGAGAAGGACATCATGCTCCGTACAGTAGAAGGTCAGCAAAAAAGAGGAAGACCCTCAGTGAGATGTATTGACCCAGTGGCTGTAATAATGGGCTAAAGCATAACAATGATTGTGAGGACGGCACAGGGCAGGGCAGTGTTTTCTTCCGTTGTACGTGGGGTCGGTACAAGTCGGAACTGACTTGACAGAACCTAACAATATCAGTTTCCAAGCTGTTGAGTTTTCTTCTTACTTGTTTAATTTAATCAAGTAGACTTTGGAAGCCGATAAATTTGTGTTAAAATCCCAGCTCTGCAATTTTTTTAGCTATGTAAGCTTGGCTTTTTCATTTCTCAGAGTTTCAGTTTCATCTTGTGTAAGAGTTTTCACGAGAATTGTTGTTATGAGAAGTAAGTTAAAATATGCTGTGTCTGTCACAGTGCCTCTATGGCATAAGCCTTAACAGATGAAGGCTACTATTATTATCAATGTATATTTTAATGGGAATACAGGCAAGGGGATTCCTGGAATGTTTGCTCATATTGGTGTCTTCCTAGAAGCCACCAATAAATGTTCCTTGTTCTTCAAGTCTAATGAAGATATAGCTCATATAAAAGTGAGTTATAATGGTAGAATATTATTATTCCAGGTCATGAATAAAAGGAAGAAAACAATTGTAATGCTCTAAAACAGCTTTAGTTTCCTTGAAGTGCCAGCCCGACATATATCAAAAGGTACATTTATGCTTATGTAGTGACATTTTTTTTTTTAGTGACATTAAGATATTCTAAGAAACACTATGTGGAAGGTTCAGCTATCAGTGAAGACAGATTGATTAAAAAAATTTGTACTGAAACTGTTTTATCACCTCTTGCTGATACAATGCAAAATGGCATTTGCCAGAAGAGTTAGTGTCAGATTTTAGAAGACAAAGAATTAAAAAACATGCCTATAGGGAGAAAGTGAATTACAAAGAGATTTGCTATTTTCTTCATCCATTGTTCAGTCATCACCTCCCATCTCAACTCATCAAGAAATGTTGCCTGGTCAGCATTGTATGCAGTTATACCCAGGCTGATCAGAAAACCCATTTGCATATAATGCAAACTTCCACGTGGTTATTAAAATGTTTTCTGAATCTTTAATGAAACATATCACTCAAAATATATTTTCTGGCCTTATTTTCTTAGAGGCAAGAACTGAAGGTCAAGTTAAATTTGACTTGTGACCTGATTCAGAAATTAAAAAGAAGTAATTTTATCTTCAAAAAATATACATTTTTGTGCTAGAAATTTTAAGAAAAGCTGTTAATGATGAGGATTTCAGGAAAAAAAAAATGATGGTAGCCTTACTTGTCATGTACTGTAAGTCAGAAAAAAACCACGTGCCGCCAAAGTGATTCTGGCTTGTGGAGACCCCATGTGCGTCAGAGTAGAACTACACTGCACAAGGCTTTCAAAACTGTGACCTTTCGAAAGTAGATCACCAGGTCTTTCTTTCAAGGTGCCTCTGCGTGGGTTCGAACTACCAACCTTTAGACTATTAGTCAAGCACTTACCTGTTTGCACCACCCACTTAGTTATTCTTAGAAATAATGCCAAAAATTGAAATGTGCATGGTAACGATAGTTACCGTCTGAAGAGATTTATCTTGTTTGATTAAATTTTTAATGTTGTTATTTTATCTTTCATCTCTAGAAGCTTCAAGTTATAGGGTTTGTCAATGTTTAATTTTTTTTATCTTTCATTTATGTATTACTCTGTTACAGCATTGATTACTCTGAATGCAAAAAAATCTATAGTGTCCAAAATAGTTTATAGGTGCAAGTAACTTCCAACAATTATTAGTCAAAAAGATGACTTGAGTAACCTAGGCAAGAACTCACTTTTCCTTTTATTTATTTGAATGCTGTAAGAATGAAACCACAGCAAACCAGCTGCTTGCAAAGCACTGCTCCCACAAAGATGTTCTGTCCTGTGCTAACAACATCCAAGAAAGAGAAAACAATAATCAACTTAAAAAAATTGTAAGTTCTAAAATAAGAATTGCAATTTTCATCATGCCCATAGAATCAGTATATGGTTATTCTTTATATTCTTAGTGTGGTGTTCTTTCTGCTGGACTTCCTCAGAATTGGTGAGCTCCAGATAGCAATTTCTTATTCCTCTTCCATGGCTCTCCTTTAGTTTCCAGTCAAGGCTTAAGACAGGGCCTGGGGAGTTTGTCCAATTTACTGCACTGTGTGGAAGCTCTTGATTGCCTTTAGAAGAGAATGTACTGTATCTACAAATACAACTGTTCCATTCATGGGAACTAAAGTATTCAAGGGGTGTTTGCAGCTTTAACTACAATTCTAGGTGCTGTCAACTAATTTGAGGCACAGAGGTCAGGGCACTGAGCCCCTGAAATTCATGAGCATTAGAAAAATCAGTAAAGATGCTCTCTCCTTAATTTCAAATAAGTACTTTCCCTCTGCCCAGCCCACATTCAGTGGCATCATATAGAGTATTAAAATTTGCTATAGACTTAAATATGCAACATGCCCATGATATAAAAAGTGATAGAAGTAGATTCACTTCCAATGGCAGAAAATTTATTAAGCTGCTTCAGGCTACATAGTTCTTTTAATCCTCAAAACTACTCTGTGAGACAGGTATTACCATTCATTTTCTTTTTAAATCATAAGGAAACTGAGTCATAATGGTTAATGATGTTGCATTGTTAAATTCCTAGTGGTAGCAAAGTCATGAGTGTAACTAAGACCCATTTGATTCTAGACCCAGAATGTTTCCCAAAAGGCAGCTAGGTCATTTTCCCAATAAGAGAAGAATTTACACACCTTATCAAATATTATTGACCAGCTCGATTGTCTATATCTGACCCTTTCCATAGGGACTGCAGGGCAGAATTGAATCAAGCCTCTTTTCCAATCAGTATGTCAAGAGATACAGCTCCAGAAAAGTGAATATTTGACCTGATAAAGGGGTAGAACTGGAAACTGGAGACTTAAAAAGAGTTTCATACTGGAAACAAGGGAACAATAAAGGTTTCCATTTGTAGAGTATCTCAAAATTAGGACAATGGCAGTGTCAGAGGACCAAACTAAGTCATATACTTTCTGAAAGTAATTTCTTTCTTCCCTAGGGGTAAAATTTTAGGTAAAAATCAATCAGACTACTCCTTTAAAATTAACTATCTTAAATTCCTTTTTACCTAATTATAGTTAGAGTGTTGATATATTTCATTGCCCAAACTGGAACCCTTTGAAAGTGAAAGGAGAAAGGACAAATGTGAAATCATATGGGACACAGGAGCTCCTCACTGGGTAATTTATTTTGTTTTTTTGATGCTTATATGACATATTGAGAATGATTCTGACTGGCATCTCAGTGTTAAACTCACTTGTATCTCAACAGCTTATCTCTTTCTCTTTTTTATCTGTATTTCCCTCTCAGGTAGTCATATCACAGCATCATGTATTTCTCTCTCTCTGATTAGAAAATAGATGCATTTTCTACCAGACTAAGCTTTTTGTTTTCATTTGCTGGAAAGAAACACACTGGAAGCAGAAAGCAAAGCATAACTTGATCTGATAATTTTTTTTTTTTTTCATCTAGGAAGAGCTGAGAATATAGCACTGCTCTATTTAGAATAAAACAAGTTAGAAGAATAAAACAAGTATTTGTATTTTAAAAAGTCTAAAAATCTATCATTATTTTCCAAGAAGCAAATCTCAAGGAGACGTTTTTTCTCCCCACACTTGATAATGGGCGACCTTTATTTTAGCCTTTTTGGAGAAAGGGAAAGGAATAAGTAATTCACAAATGCACTTTGATATTTCATTCAAATATATGCTGACTGAGAGTATTGAAGTTTTATTTTTTTAATCTAATGAACATATAATTCAGTCAAATGTAATTTTTTCCTATGTGATTAGCTATGTTCTTTAAGTAGACTGAGGAAATTCTTGAATAATTTTCAAATATTAATTTTCTAATAAATAAAATCTATTTAATTTAATGCTTTCTTTTTTAGTCATAATCCCATTTTGTGTTTTGAGGAGGAAATAAATGAGGGTTCATAGACTCCCCCTATTTTAAGTAGAGGGGTTTAGAATGCAGCAAGTGTAGAACAGAGCTCATTCCACCAATGTGATAAGTGGAAGAAAATACTATAATATTCTCCCCTCTTTCTCTACCTAGTTTCCTCTCTCTCCTTCTCCCTCCCCCTCTTCTTTCCCCTCCTCGTGTCCCTCCCCCTTTCTCTCATTTTCCTTCTTCTTCCACCACTTCTTAAAATCATTCAATGACTGCTAGTCCTCAGGTTCCTTAGTAGGCACTAATTGCGTATGCAATATTGTCATGCCAACTTATTCAGCAATATTTTGAGCCCTATTCACTACTATTTTAAACAGGAGATACATACCTCCAAATGGAAACATCTGTAGTAGACTGGAAAAGGAGAAGACTGGAAAAATAATTGACCTTGGAATATCACTTAAGTTCTGTGAATATTAGTTTCCTCATCTGTGAAAGAGGGGCCCTGGTAACACAGTGGTTAATGTGGTCGGCTGCTAACAGAAAGGTCAGCGGTTTGAAACCACCTCCAGTTCCATGGGATAAAGATGTGGCAGTCTGCTTCCATAAAGATTTACAGCCTGGGAAGCCCTTTGGGGTCCTTATGATTCTATGGTAGTGGTTTTATCTATGAAAAGGAAAGACTCAATATATTTTTAAACTACTAGTGCCAATGGAAAAGCGCAACCTTCTGTCAAGAGCTAAACTGGAGAGAGCTGAGCTTCCAGGTGTTAATTGACTAATTAAGACAACAAACCAAAATGAAAGCAAAGTAACTTTAATCACTTGCTGCAATGGTATGAGAGGCCAAAGAGAACAGAAAAAAAGCACCGGCTACTCCTATGTCCCATTTTTTTCCCACAAATGGTGTTGGGCAAGGGTCAGATTTATCAGCACAGGTGGTAGGAATTATCTAACTGAAATATAATGGCTAAGAAATATTATAGATGCTTTCAAAAAATTCCAGACTATGGAAAAATATACACTACAAATGATCTGGTTCATCAATAAATAAATTGCAAGGAAAAATAAAGGGAAGGGACATATAGATTAGAAGAGATTTAAATGATACAACGATCAGTTGAAATTTATGGTCCCCTGGATTACCATAAAACAAACAAGAAGGCAGAACTAGTCTGGGTAAAGCTAATTCAATCTCATACTTATCACATCAGATTATGGCGATAAATCTTCCCTCTCCACTCCAAGCTATGCATATAGTAAGATGGTGTTTCAATATGCTTTATTTCCAGCGGGCTCAATAATTGTTTTCTTGAAAATAACACATACTTTATTTATATAACAATTGAGATATAAATCACCTGTGATTTTTGTTAAGGATTAAATGGAAAAGATAGTTTGACTCACACACACACATGCACGCACGCACATGCACATACACACACATGCAAGTGCTTCAGACATTAATCAAAGGCACTGCATTTCTTTATTTTTATTCCTCTAGGCCATGAACTTGTGGGCACACAAAGTAAAATGAATGACAGATCTATAGAAGATAGCTGAGATAGTAATTACATAATTTCAGTTCTCACAGAGAACATTTTCCTGAACTGCGATTACCTCCCACAATTGATACCTACCATTATCCTGTAGTTCTCTCTACCAAAGGGTTATGATCAAATTTAGAGAGACGTTTGGTTGAGAATTGAAAACACATTATTTTTATTTGCAATTCTATTATATAAAGTCAATAATCCAAAAATATTATCTCTCCCTTTATTTTTCACCATTATATAGGTAAATACAGGGCACTTTCAATTGAATTGTTTTAATTGCACAATTTTCCCTCAAGGTATGTGACTCAAGGGCTTGGAGTCATGACACTTGGGATGGGATTCTGGATGTCACTTATTAAATACTGGGAATATTAAGCAGGTTCCAATTTCCCAGAATCACGATTTCCTCTAAGAGGGCATCTGAAAGAGAAGAAAAGGCTGGGATGGGGGGTAAAGCTTTTCTAATTCATTCCAGGCAAACTCTTGCATAAACCAGAAATTACAGGGAAAGAGAGTCTTAGACATCAAAACTGCTGTGTCCACAGTTTGGATCTATATTACGCGCTGAAGAATTGGGCCATTTAATCTAGTAAATTTAGCCTAATGGCAAACATCCCTGATGTTTGTGTGGTGTTTAGAAGTTTCCAAGGGTGACCTTTATGCAAGTCTGTGAGAGAAGCAGAGGAGTTATTATTTTCCCATTTTAGAGAAGAGGACCTGAAGCTCATAGTGGTTAAGTGGCTTGCCCAATAATCAATACCTAATAGTAAATGACAAAGAAAATTAACATTAGATAATAAATCTAATCAGACAAATAAACGTATAATTATAAATGTGATAATTATAATAAGTGACATAACAGATGAAGACCTTTCTAAGGAAGTGACTTTTTAGCAGAAATTAGAAATATAGGAATGAACCAGATAAGGGAGAATGAGGTATGTATTCCAGGCATATAAAACAGTATTTGTGAAAGTTTCTCATCTGGTTTTCATCTGGCTGGCAGCCCGATACCTTAACTAGCATAGTGTGTGTGTGTGTTTTGTTTTGTATAGTCTTCGAAGATGGGGCAATATGATCTTTCTGGCCCCTTATATCCAGTTGATGACATCAACAACTCTGGTCTTTTCAGTAGAAGTAAAAGTCTGAATGTTTGTTTATACACTTATAGCGGCCATGTAAGACAAGTGGTTCAAAGGAGAGAAACTGTTACAAGGTGGTTTTGTATATCTGAGAACTTCAGTGAAGAATTTACTTAAGATGTGATGTTGTTGTTGTGTGCCCTTGAGTCAATCCAACTCATAGCTGCCCCAGGTAACAGATTAGAACTTCCTTATAGCATTTTCTGCCCTGGTGGCTCAGTGGTTAAGAGCTAGGCTGCTAACCAAAAAAGGTTGGCAGTTTGAATCCACCAGCTGCTCCTTGGAAACCCTATGGGGCGGTTCTACTCTGTCCTATAAGGTCACTCTGAGTCAGAATCAACTCCACTGGCAACAGGTTTAGTTTTTTTTTAAATTAAAAAAAGAATTTTTTTTTTTTTTAATCTTTATGAAGGCAGATCTCCAGGTCTTTCTCCCGTGGAGCCCCTGGGTGGATTCCAAGGACCAACATTTTGTTTAGTAGCCCAGTGCCTAAATGTTGCACAACCAGGGCTCCTTAACATGGATAAACACCCTATATGTTACTTGAAAATCTTAACATTCTAATATCAAGCTCTCTCCTCCCCCATTCTCTGTTCTGCTCTTTCCTCTTTCCTCTTCTCCTCCTCTACCTCTCCCACTTCTCCCTCCTTCCTTCCCTCCCCATTCTCCTTCCTCTTTCTCTCTCTCTTCTTCCTTACTCCACCCTTTCTGTATAGTCTCTTTCTCCCAGACTTGACTTCTTCCTTGCTTTCACTTCCTTCATGGCTCTACCTCCCTCTCTTCTCTCTTCTTTTTTCTTTCCTGCCTGTCTCCTCCCACTTTTTCTCATATCACTATTTCACCTGGAAACTTTGTAGTTACTGATCAAGTTTTTTTTTTTTTTTTTTTGTGGTACATCTCTTTGAAATCATTATGAAGGCTCAATTGCAATCTTATCTATTTTCTTCATTATGAGAATATTACACTAATATTAATTTTCTACTGATTTAAATTTGTTTATCATCAGGCTACCGACTGCTTTTCTCAGTAGGACTTTTAATCATTCATATATGTTTTATAATTCAGGGCATCTAAACTTTTAAAAATCACCTTGCCAAGCCTGTTATGGTTTCACATTGTAGATTTTTTTTTTTTTCTATTCTGGTGGTGAATATGCTTGACAGATGCCGAATTTGCTGAAACGTGGTGCTTCAGTACAGTTCATATATTGTGTATGTGCTTGTCAGATACTTTAATTGTACAGAGTGCATTATGGGGACTACATTGACCCAAGAGATTTATTTATCACTTTGTACTCTTAGCTCTCTTAGGTTGATATGAAGCTGTGCTCAACATTTAAAACAGGTACTTACTACATGGTGAGTCTGGTAGCTACCGTTCAGCAAAACAAGGGCTGGTTAGATTTAAATTTGCTTCTTAATGACTCACAGAGAATTACCCATCTGATTTTCTGAATTAGGCTATGTAGTCTTCAGGTTTCTAGTCTCCATTTTTCGACAGCAAGCCAATTTGTCTTTCTAATTCTTCAGTGGAAAACACAAGATTAAAATATCATCATTTACCACTTCCTGATTTTTGATACTGTGTTATTAGCTGTGTACACATTGTGGACTATTGAATCTTACTGAGGAATTGATTATCTCATTTTGCATTGGCCTTCTTTATTGCTTGTAATATAATTTTCCGTTAAAATTATTGATATTAACATAGCCCCACTAGCTTTCCTTCTACATCTGTTTGCATGTACTGTCTTTTCCCAATGTTTTACTTTCCATTCTCTGTAAAATATTCCAGTCTCTTACCTGCCTGTGTTTTCTCTTGTGAACAACATATTGACATAGCTGGTCTTGCTTTTTTAATCCATTTTTGTCAACTCCAGTCTTTTATTTGGAGTCTTAGTCCATTACATACCATGCAATTATTGATATGCCTGGCTGAAGTCTACCATGTAGCTTGCATTTTCTCTGTGTCTCGTGTGTCCTTTATTCTTTGTGCTTACATTCCTGTCTTCTTTTATTTGTCCAGCACTTTCAGTCTTCCCTTTATCTCCTCTATTGCCTTTTTTGTCTATACCTCTTTCTACCATTTTAGTCGCTGCTGTAGGGATTGCAATACACAACCTTACTTATCACAGCCTACCACGAATTATCGTACACCGTGTATAACGTGAGACCTTAACAACAGTATAATTCCACCTAACCTTGTTCCATTTCTTTTGTTATGGTTGTCATACATTTTACTTCTACATGTTATAAACCTGGAAACATAATACTATAATATTTTCTTTAAACAATTAATTTTCTTTACGGTATTTAAGAAAAGAAGTTCTTTTATATGTAACCACATATTTATTATTTCTTTATTCCTTCCTCTAGATATAAATTTCCATCTGGTGTTATCTCCCTTTTGCCTATTGATCTCATTTCACATTTCTGGTGGTGTGATTCTGCTGGTAAATTGTTTCTTAAGTTTAACTTGAAAATGACTTAATGCTTCATTTAAATAATAGACTTTATTTTATAATACACTTTTAGATTTATGGAAAAGTTGAGAAGAAAATACATAGAGATCCCATATACTCCACACTCAGTTTCCCCTACAATTAACATCTTGTATTACTTTGGCGTATTTGTTATGACTAATGAACAAATATTTATCCAGTATTACTAACTAAAGTCCTGCTTTATTCAAATTTTCTTAGTTTTTAGCTAATATCTTTTTTTTTTTTTTGATCCAGGGTTCCACCTAGAATACCACATTACTTTTAGTTATCATATCTCTTTATGCTCTTAAGGGATAAAGAAATAAAATGAGAAAAAAGGCAATTTGAACAGAATGAGAACATAGAAGTACTAAACAAATAGTTACTGAGTACATGAAGGAATAAATGATTAATTAAATACGTAATTCAAGCAATAATCAAAATATAACTGCTAAAAGTAAGATCATCAGGATCTACTTCTGAAAACATTGGCCAGTGAAAACTTTGTGGATAGCATGCTTGGTAAAGTGAAGGGTCAGCGAAATAGAGGAAGACCATCAAGAGATGGACTGACACAGTGGCTGCAATAATGGGCTCAAATATAGCAATGATTGTGAGGATGGTGCAGGACTGGGCAGTGTTTTGTTCTGTTGTACACGGAATGGCTATGAGTCAGAGCTGACTTGATGGCACCTAACAATAACAAAAGCACTCTTTTCTGTTTTACAACTGACATCATAAGACCACCTCAATGTCATTTAAATCTTCAACAAATCAGGGAAACACTGGACATCTTGATACATGCTCGTCATTGAATGTTAAGCTATATCCTAAAACTAAGTGAAACCTGAAAAGTACATCTCATACGTTCATTTTAGCCTGATAAAGAATTATTATTCTCACTTCAGAACTAATCCTTCTTAAGTATCTTATCCATAGAAAATCTCTTAACAAGCCATCGCTTGGAATCTAGGGATGGGAATGATTTCTTTCAGTGAGTAGCTTTTCCATTTCATTGTTAACACTTTTGGGACTTCGGGTAATAATTTATGTGTAGAAAGCATTTTTTAAGAAGTTCATACTCCATCCTTTCTCAAAAGTGATAAAGGTAAAGTGTTTCAAGTATTTTCAGGGAATGCTCAGCTATGAATTAGCAAGAAATGTCTTAAGTGTGAATCACTTCTTTACCTTCTAAAAACATTTCTCCTTACAAAGCTTATACAAACTGCATCTCCAGAGATGAGGACAACTTTTCCCATCTGAGAAAATAATAACAGAAAAGTTACTTTATAAGTAGAACTCTTTGATCTTTGAGATATTTCTGAGGGAAGTAACTATTTGCAAAGTTCGTATACAGTGTGAGAGCTTCAGGAGAAAAAATGTATCAAAGGCAGAATTGGAACTAAAAAGACAGTTTCTTTTTGTCTCTGTTTATTCTTTTAGGGAGGGAAGGAAATAATAGGTCTTTCACTGAAGGGAGAACAACCTTCAGAGGTAGCAAAATGATATCTTGTATCTACTCTTTTTATTTTTGAAGACATTCCCATTTACAAGGACTCCCTACATAGTTAGGTCATTTATTTTGTTCTTTTTGCTTATGACATTATTTTTCAAAGGTGACTGATGATTACACCATTAATTGAAGTACCAAGAATTGGTTTATTTCCTGGGCTTTGAAACGATTTAAAGGAAACAATTTCTTTTAAGTACAAAGAACAAAAATGCTTTTGCAAGAATGTGAAAATTAGAAGTACTGACAAATCTATTGTGACTACATTGCTAGAGGGCAAGCTTTTTACCTAGCAATTCTCTACTCTCTGGCTGGACTTCTACAGCAGCTCCTCTAAAGATTCAATATGTGCTTCTCATTGCATTTTCTACACACCACTTTGAACTTATAAACAGGAAACTCAATCAGAGTGGAGAAAAATTAAGAATAATGGAATTATTAGCTTAACTAGTAAAAAATGTCTGCTTTGAGCATTGTGCTCTTTTAAGAACGATTTATATGAAATTAAATTGACAACAGCAGCTTGAAATATTAGACAGGAACCTTAGGAGGCAATAAGTTTATGTTAACGGGGGAGGAACATCTCGGAAAAGGAGGGTGAGAATGATTTCACGTCTCGAAGAATATAGTCGATGTCACTGAATTGTTCATATAGAAACTGTAGAATTGGTGTTTGCTTTGCTGTGTATATTCACAACAACAAAAATTTAAAAAAATGAATAATAGAATTTTAAGTTGTTAGAGTTTAAGTTACTTTTAAAGGTCATTGATCCTCTTTCTCTCATTCCACATTTGAAGAAATGTCAGCCTTTGAAGGTAAAGCAACTCCTCCAGAAACATGTGGTCCCTATGAAGGCAGATCCAGAATTAGGTACCCATGTCTCGATCATCAGTCCAGGCCTCTTTCTCTAGTAAGGTGTTTCATTTAAAGAATGAAAAAGGTACTGACAAGATCATCAAGGGCATGGTTAGTAGAACTTCCCTTCCGTTTCTTAGAAGCACATTTTGATCTGTGCAGAAATAAATGTTTTCTTTGTTGTTGGAAACCCTGGTGGTGTAGTGGTTAAGAGCTATGGCTGTTAACCAAAAGTCGACAGTTTGAATCCACCAGGCACTCCTTGGAAACCCTATGGGGCAGTTCTACTCTGACCTATGGGGTCGCTATGAGTCGAAATTGACTTTTTTTTTTTTTTGGTTTCTCTGTTGTTAGAATTTCAAAATACTTTGTTCTTTTTTTTGTCTTTCCTCTGCTTTTCTGGTCTTGCTAGGATTCTAGAGACCTAGGGACTGACATCTAAGTCAGGCTTAGAGCTAGGTTTGTGATTGCATATAAAATAATACCGATAATCAGGAAAAAATAAAAATCATGATACCAATTGTATTTTATTTTTAATTTTGTCACCTAGACATTCAGAGATTAATTTGGAGCTTATTTTTTTTAGTATTTAAAAGCCCATAGTGTGAATTGCAATTTTATTACCTACCTATCTCTGCTGCTACCATTCTAACTCCCCTACTATGCATTACCACCACTGTTCTTAAGCTTGTATCCTCATTTACATTTTCTCTTGATTTGGTTTCCAGTTACATACTGTCATGGATTGAATTGTGTCCCCAAAAATATCTGTCACCTTGGCTAGGCAATGATTCCCAGTATTGTGTGATTGTCCACCATTTTGTCATCTGAGGTGATTTTCCTATGTGTTGTAAATTCTACCTCTATTATGGTAATGAGGCAGGATTAGAGGAAGTTATGTTAATGAGGCAGGACTCAGTTTACAAGATTAGGTTGTATCTTAATCCAAACTCTTTTGAGATGTAAAAAAGAGAAGTGAACAGAGAGACAAGGGGACTTTATACTACCAAAAAACAAGAGCCAGGAGAACATGGCATCCTTTGGACCTGAGGCCCCTGAGCTGAGAAGCTCCTCATCTGGGAAAGATTGATGCCCAGAGGCAACAGAGGAGAAAAAGTCTTCCCCTGGAGCTGGGACCCTGAATTCAGACTTCTAGCCTCCTAAACTGTGAAAGAATAAATTTCTCTTTGTTAAAGTCATCTACTTGTGGTATTTCTGTTATAGTAGCACTAGATAACTAAGATACATACATATACAAATTATATTTTATGCAAATCTGCACAAAATATTTTGTTGAACAATGCATAAAATATATGTAACCATCAAAAATATGAATTTCTTAAGGCCAAGGTCTTTGAAAATATTTTTCTTTGTATCCCAAACCATTTAAATTGACTGCGACAAATATCACATGTTCATTAGGGGTCTAGATAGCCTTGTATAGTTACATATGATTTTCATGTGGTTTTTTTTTGTTGTTGTTATATTTGTATGCATTTAATAATACAGACACATCAAGATATACCCGATACCTACAGAAGAGATATATATATATATATATATTTTTGAATGTGATGTTATCAGATTCATCTTCAGATATTCATAAGGTTTTCATTGGGTAATTCTTTTCAGAAGTGAACTGCTGGGTCCTTCTTCCTAGTTTGTCTTAGTTTGGAAGCTTAGATGAAACCTGTCTGCCATGGATGAGCCTGCTGGTATTTGAATACTGGTTGCATAGTTTCCAGCATCACAGCAACACGCAATCCCACAGTACAACAAACTGACAGACACGTAGAAGGAAGAAGTCCAAGCTGCTCTGAAGGCATTGGCGAAAAACAAGGATCCTGGAATTCACAGAATGTGAATTGAGATGTTTCAACAAACAGTTGCAGCCCTGGAAGTGCTCACTCTTCTATGCCAAGAAATTTGGAAGACAGCTACCTGCCCAACTGACTGGGAGAGATCCACATTTGTGCCTATTCCCAAGAACGATGATCCAACCAAATGCAGAAGTTATCGAACAATATCATTAATATCACACACAAGTAAAATTTTGCTGAAGATCATTCAAAAGCAACTGTAGCAGTACACAACAGGGAACTGCTACAAATTCAAGCTGGATTCAGAAGAGAATGTGGAACCAGGAACATCATTGCGGATGTCAGATGGACCCTGGCTGAAAGCAGAGAATACCAGAAAGATGTTTACCTCTGTTTTATTGACAATGCAAAGGCATTCTACTGTGTGGATCATAACAAACTATGGATAACATTGTGAAGAATGGGAATTCCAGAACATTGAATTGTGCTCATGAGGAACCTTTACATAGATCAAGAGGCAGTCGTTTGAACAGAACAAGGGAATAATGCATGGTTTAAAGTCAGGAAAGGTGTGCATCAGGGTTGTATCCTTTCACCATACTTATTCAATTTGTATGCTGAGCAAATAATCTGAGTTGTTGGACTACAAGGAAGAATGGGGCAACAGGTTGGAGGAAGACTCATTAACAACCTGCATTATGCAGATGACACAACCTTGCACTAAAAGCGAAGAGGACTTGAAGCACTTACTGATAGAGATCAAAGACTACGCCCTGCAGTGTGGATTACACCTCAACATAAAGAAAACAAAAATCCTCACAACTGGATCAACAAGCAACATCATGATAAACAGAGAAAATATTGAAGTTATCAAGGATTTCATTTTACTTGGATTCACAATCAACACCCATGGAAGCAGCAGTCAGAAAACCAAAAGACGAATTGCATTGGGCAAATCTGCTACAAAAGACTGCATCAAAGTGTTGAAAAGTAAAGATGTCACCTTGAAGACTAAGGTACACCTGACCCAAGCCATGGTGTTTTCAATCGCCTCATATGCATGTGAAAGCTGGACAAATGAATAAGAAAGGCTGAAGAAGAATTGACACCTTTGAATTGTGGTGTTGACAAAGAGTAGTGAATTTACCATGGACTACCAAAAGAACGAACAAGTCTGTCTTGGAAGTAGTACAAGCAGAATGCTACTTGGAAGCAAGGATAGTGAGAATACGTTTCATATACTTTAGTTATATTATCAGGAAGAATTAGTCCCTGGAGAAGGACACCATGCTTGGTGGAGCGTCAGTGAAAAAGATGAAGACCTTCAATGAGATGGGTTGACACAGTGGCTGCAACGATGGACTCAAGTGGAACAACAATTGTGAGGATGGTGCAGGAGCAGGTAGTATGGATTACACCTCAACATAAAAAAAAAAAAAAAAAATTCTCACAACTGGACCAACAAGCAGCATCATGAAAAACAGAGAAAATATTGAAATTATCAAGGATTTCTTTTTGGATACATAGGGTCACTATGAGTAGGAACTGACTTGATGGCACCTAACAACATCGATATCATCAGTTTAAAAAACTTGACAGCCCATAATTACTTTAGTAAAAAATTTAACTAGTTCTCATACACTCTAATTTGTACAACTTTTCCAGGGATAAAAATACCCTTACCTTGTTCTTAATTTCTATTGGAATGATTGCATTCATTTTGCAAAACTAGACTCTTTCTCTGGATAAAGATAATATTAAATATATCGTTTACTTAGTTTTTAAATATTTAATTTAAAACGTGTTTTATTTATGATTACTCTTGTGAGGGAGTAAATGCCACACATGAACACACACACGAATACACACTTCTCTTCTGCACAACTGAGTGCTTAATTTTTTTTTGCAAAACAAGGGGATAGATTAAGCAAAGTTATTAGTGAAAATTCTGTCCCTCTTTTAGTGTTAATACAAATCGTTTGTTATTGTAATATCTTCCATATTTCATCTTTCTGGACAGGGCAATGAGATAAAAGCATTGTATTTATCCATAAAAAAAAAATAGAAATCTAAAATTATATCCCTAAAGGCAAAATAATGGCAATAAAAGAATTACGGAAGAAATAAAATTTAAATAACAAATTGCTGAACAATTTAAAAAGAAAATCTCCAGATAATGGTGGATGACAGATAATTCAAATAGATACAGACTTGAACATCATTATAAAGTACAATTTTTACCATAATTCAATGGCAATGATTACAGAGTACAAGTGGGGTCAGTAATATAGATTATTCATAAATATATGAATTGTATATACTGAGTTTCTTCCTTCTACTTGGATGTATTGTGTCTACATAGTTATGCCAATTACTATGAAAAAACAAACAAAACAAACCCATTACTGTTGAGTTGATTCTGACTCATAGCAACCCTACAGGACAGAGTAGAACTGCCCCATAGGGTTTCCAAGGAGCGGCTGGTAAATTTGAACTGCTGACCTTTTGGTTAGCACCTGAGCTCTTAAGCTCCCTTGTAATAACATAATATGAAAAACCTGAACTCTTTTTGTTCTTATAGAATTCATGTACTGATAACAATAGTATTTAACACTAAGTACTTACTATGTCAAGTATATTGCTTATCAATTTACATTTGCTGCTTCGCTTGAGTCTTATAATAATCCTATGAAACGAATGCAATTATTATTCACTGTTTTATAGAGGAACAACCAGAGAACTCAAATGATCTGCCATAAACCCACTGCAAGAAGCAGTAGGGCCTATCATATAAGGCCCACATATAGTTGTGTAGGTTGCGTGCCCAGTGCCCAATGACAAGAAGTAACCTGCATAATCATATGAAATTTATTCATAAGTCATGGAATCTGGTAACTTTGAGTGGAAAGAAAATAAATTGCATTAGGTGATAATATTTGGCATTCTTGATGAAACCAAGTCTCAGAGTCCACTATTTAAAGCTTGGGATTTTAGCTAAGCTGAAAAGCAGCAAAAATAGAGAAGGCAAATATGATTGAAAAGTTAGGGAAAGTTACTAAAAAATAAAAAGACACATACCTCTGCAATCAGCACATCTTTGGATCTCAGTTTAGAAGTTTCTTCCTCAATTATGCCCCTCTTGAAACCTCAATGTCTGGGTGAGTACCTCTTAGTGCTTTAAAAAAAAAAGGCAGTATTTTTCCACCACAGACCACGTTACCCCCACATAAAAATTGCCTGCGTATGGCAGTTGCCTCCAATTGACTTTAAATTCTGTGAAGACAGTGACCCATTCATGCTTTATACCCAGAACCTAGAGACGTACCTGAACCATCAATGACAATAACATATTGAAGACAATGAATAAACATCTCTAGAACTTAATCTAATTAAATTGAGTTGTAACAATATATTCAGCAACCAGAAAGAAATGTTAACCTTACAGAGTAACAATTCTCTTAGCACATTAACTTCTCCTTTCTACTCTTTATTTGGTAGAAAGCATTCTAAAGCG